>NC_058130.1:510121097-510136594 GCF_016433145.1 Gracilinanus agilis
TAGTCAAAATCAGAAGGGAAACAACAAATTGGGAAAAAATCTTTATAACAAAAAACTCTGACAGGGGTCTAATTACTCAAATATACAAGGAGTTAAAGCAATTGTATAAAAAATCAAGCCATTCCCCAATTGATAAATGGGCAAGAGACATGAATAGGCAATTTTCAGGTAAAGAAATCAAAAGTATCAATAAGCACATGAGAAAGTGTTCCAAATCTCTAATAATTAGAGAAATGCAAATCAAAACAACTCTGAGGTATCACCTCACACCTAGCAGATTGGCTAAAATGAAAGAAGGGGAGAGTAATGAATGTTGGAGGGGATGTGGTAAAATTGGGACATTAATGCATTGCTGGTGGAGCTGTGAACTGATCCAGCCATTCTGGCTGGCAATTTGGAATCATGCTCAAAGGGCTATAAAAGAATGCCTGCCCTTTGATCCAGCCATACCATTGCTGGGCTTGTACCCCAAAGAGATCATAGATAAACAGACTTGTACGAAAATATTTATAGCTGAGCTTTTTGTGGTGGCAACAAATTGGAAAAGGAGTGTATGTCCTTCAATTGGGGAATGGCTGAACAAACTGTGGTATATGAGGGTGATGGAATACTATTGTGCTAAAAGGAATAATAAACTGGAGGAGTTCCAGGCGAACTGGAGAGACCTCCGGGAACAGATGCAGAGCGAAAGGAGCAGAGCCAAAAGAACATTGTACACAGAGACTGATATACTGTGGTAAAATTGAATGTAATGGACCTCTGCACCAGCAGCAATACAGTGACCCAGGACAATTCTGAGGGATTTATGGTAAAGAATGCTGCCCACATTCAGAGGAAGGACTGCAGGAGAGGAAACATAAGAAAAACAACTGTTTGAACGCATGGGTCGGGGTGGACATGATTGAGGGTGTGGACTCGAAACTACCACACCAATGCAACTACCAACAATTTGGAAATTGGTCTTGATCAAGGACACATGACAAAACTAGGAGAAATGTGCATCGGCCATGGATGGGGGCTGTGCGGGGGGCGAAGGGGAAAGGAGGAGCATGAATCATGTAACCATGTTAAAAATGAATATTAATAAATGTTTGAAAAAAAAGCTTTTCCCATACGTATTAATATAATGATATGATTTTTGCAATTTTTGTTATTGATATGATCAAAGAAAGTGATAGTGTCCTAATATTTAATCAGTCCTCTATTATTGGTAAGAATCCCACTTAGTCATAGTTTATGATCTTTTTGATATATTGTTGCAATCTCCTTGTTAGTATTTTGTTTATAATTTTTGAATCAATATTCATTAACAACTTGGCCTATAGTTTTCTGAAAATGATACATTTGATATTTTTGTTTTTCTGCATTTGGTTCTAAGGTTCTTATGTCCTACCACATGACCATATACACCTATGAAAAAGGTACATTCCTTTCTATTCTCATTCAATTTCCCTTAGAAGTTTATCATATTTAACTTTTCAATAACTTTATTCATATCCTTAATTTATATATTTTATAGTTACTTAGCTCTGAGAGAAAATCAAGGTATTGCACTAGTATAGTTTTACTATTTCCTTATGTAATTCATTTAGTTTTCCTTTAAGGAACTAGATGCTATGCCATTTTGTGCATAAATGCTTTGTATTATATTACTTCATCATCTGTGGTGTCTCGGCAAGATGTAATTTTTCTGCTTTTCTCTTTTAATTAGGTCTATTTTGCCTCTGCTGTGTTTGAGATCATGATTATTACCCCTGCCTTATTTATTTCCACTAAAGCATATTAGATTTTGCTCAAGCCACTTACGTGTTTTGTAAGGAGAGGTATTTCTCCTCTCTCTGTTTCAATTGTTTCCCTTGTTTTTCTTGTAAATAACATATTTTGGGATTCTATTTTCTAATCCATCATTCTATCTGCTTCTATTTTTGGGAGGGTGGATTTTTAAGGAATAATTTCTTTCAATCACCTACTTTGGTTCAAAGAGAAAATACACATACATACACACACTCAAATAGGTATAGAAATCAATCTAAACAAAAAAGGAACTAAGACTAGAAGGTGATAAGAAAAAAAGGGGAATGATGAAAGGGTAAACACATAAAAGAAAGCAGAGATCAAAAGCAAAACAAAATTTAAAGGAGGGACAGGATAGAAAGAGAAAGAGAAGGATAAACAGGAAAAAAGATGATGGAGGAAAACCAATACTGTGTACTGGTTCCAAGGCAGAACAGATATAAGGGTTAGGGAGTTGGGGCTAAGTGACTTGCCCAGGGCCACACAACTAGTAAAGTGCACAGCTTATAAACATAATTTTGAATGTGAATGGGATAAGTTCACCAATAAAATGGAAGCAGATAGCAGAATGCATTAGAAAATAGAATCCAAAAATATATCACTTATAAGAAACACACTTTAAACAAAGAAACATAGAATTTAAAGTCTAGACATAGAGTGGAAAAATTAGCAAAAACCAAAAATGATCCTGATCATAAAAAACTACTATAGGAACAAGAAATCTTAAATTCAGTCAAAATGAGAACTCAGAAGACAATGATGTCAAAATAGCTTTAAGTAAAGGCTCAGAGGGGGAAAAACCATAAACTGGATAAAAGTCAAATGAGAATTCTTGAATGAACTAAAAATTATTTTAAAAATCAAATAAGAGTAGTAGAATAAAAGGTCTCATTTCTTAAATATTTAGAGAACTAAGTCGAATATATAAGAATAAAAGCCATTCTTCAATAGAAACATGGCAAACAGATATGAACAATACATTTTCAGATGAAATCAAAGCAATTAACAATCATACCAAATTGTTTCTATTTCACTCTTGATTAAAGAAATGCAAATTAAAACAACTGAGGTTCCACCAAACACTTTTCAGATTGGCCAACATGAAAAGTAAAGGAAAGAGATAAATATTGAGGGGAATATAGTAAAATTAGAACCATAATGCATTATTTGTGGAGTTGTGAACTGATTCTGGAGGGCAATTTGTAACTATGCCCCAAAGGCTATAAAACAATGCATACTTTCTGATCTATTAATACCATTACTAGGTCTGTATCCCAGAGATTAAAAAACAAAAGTGGGGAGGACCTACTTGACAAAAATATCTATAGTAGCTCTTTTTGGTGTAGCAAAGAACTGGAAATTAAAAGAATATCCATCAAATGGAGAATGGCTGTACAAATTGTGGTATATATTGGTAATGGACTACTATTGTGCTATAAGAAATGATGAACAGGATGATTTCTGAAAGAGCTAGAAAGACTAATATGAACTGATGTAGAGTGAAATAAACAGAACCAGGAGAATATTAACAGTCACAGCAATGTCATGGAATGATTAACTGTGAAAGGCTTAGCTACTCTCAAAAACACAATGATCCAGGACAATTCTGAGGGACTTATGGCAAAGAATATTATCCATCTCCAGAGAAATAACTATTGGAGTCAGAATGCAGATCAAAGCATATTATTTTTCACTTTAATTTATTTGGGTTTTTATTTGGGGGTGTTTGGTTTCATATGAGCATTCTCTTGTAAAAATGAATAATATAGAAATAGTTTTACATGACAATATATGTATAACCCAGATCAAATTGCTTACCAGCTCTGGGAAAAGGGAAGTAAAAGAGAGAGGGAGACAATTCAGATCATATAACTTCAGAAAATTCACATGGAAATTATTATATATATTTGGTAAAATAAAATACATTTTTAAAAAAGCATAATAGAAGAAAATATGAGTAAAAAGTAAGAGCAAGGCCAGAAGACTATGAAAAGACAATTATCAGCTTGGTGAAAGAGGCATCAAAAATAATGAAGAAATTAACACTTTGTAAAAAGAATTGACTTAAAAGTGGCATAAAACTTCATTGATGGAAATATGCCCTAAAAAAGTAGAATTGGTCAAATGGAAAAGAAAATATGAAAGCTCACTAAAAAACATTCCTTAAAAATTAGAATTGGCTAAGTGAAACCTAATGACTCCATGAGACATCAGGAAACAACAAAACAAAGACAAAAAGTAGAAGAAAATATGAAAAATCTCAGAAAACAATTGACTTGAAAATTGATGGAGGAAAGCTAACCTGAAAATTGTTATACTCCCTGAAATCCATGATCAAAGACAGAACTTTGACATCATATTTCAATAAATTACAAAGGGAAACTGTGGCAACATCCTAGAAGGGGAGGGTGAAATTGAAATTGAAAGAATCTACTGATCACCACCTAAAAGTGACCCTAAAATGAAAACTCTCAGGAATATTATGTACGAATTCCAGAGCTTCTGGTAAAAAAAAATTTAGTGGAAAAATAGGAAAAGAAAATGTTTTAGCAAATTCCATTTATGACTCAAATTTAGTCTTGATATCTAAACCAGCCAAAAGTCAACACAGAGAAAAATCTATAATCCAATATCCTTAATTGATATTGATGCAAAATAAATTAATAAATAAAATATTGATAGGAAGACTACAGCAACATATCACAAAGGTCATAAATATATGATGAGACTATTGGTTCTTTGCACTAAAACATAAAAAGAAAGAGGAAAAGAATTTAATATATTTTAAAAAATATTTATTGAAACTATTTTATGATGGCAAAGAATTTAAAACTGAGAGGATGTTCATTAATTGGGAAATAGTTTAACAAGTTATCTTACATTTGTTCCTTTGAGGTTCATGCTATTTAAATCTCCTACCCAATCAAAATGCTACTGAGTATTATCTATAGGTTCCCAAATCATTGGCCTTTCTTCCTTAATAAGTTCTATACCTGGTTTATAATTTTTCTTTCTTCTCCAATGCCATCCACATACTAGAGGCCTTCCACATGGCTAATACATGCATTTGTTTGCTTGAACATACATATCTACAACAGGCTTTGTTTTTCTTACTTTCTTAATGGCTGAGGTAAGAGGAGATGAGAAGAGATGATTTGGAACTAAAAATAAAATGAAATTGATTTTAAAATTAATCCCACCTGTTAACATCCATGTTTGTGGATTCTGAAATTCCTTTGAATGAACATAATCTGCTGTCATTCCATCTGTCCTCCTGCTTTCAAACCTTATTCCTGATTGCTTAATAAGTGCTAGTTGACTGACTAGAATCAAATAATTAATAGAAAAGTTAAACCAGACAATAGTTTCAATAAAAATATCAGGAAACAAAGTAAATTCACAATACAAAATATTCATTGTTCCATTTCATCAATATCAAAATATTTATGCTAACATATAGTGAAAATAATATGGGATTCAGAGTGAGAAAATGTCAGGATAAAATGTCACTTCAGCTGCTGTGTGATGTTAGCCAAATCATTTAACTTCTTTGTGTCTCAGTTTCCTCATCTGAGCACAAGGGGGTTAAACTAGGTGCTCTCTGAAGTCCTTTCCAATTCTTCATATATCATCCTATGAACATCTGCATATTTAGCACCATACCAATCAAATATCAAGGATATATTTTATGTAATTTAGACAAATGTTTTAAAAATTCAAATAGGGGAAAGTCATGTACATCTAAGAAATAAATGATAATAGAAGGATTGGCAAGGGATTTAGGCAGCTAAATGTTTCAAATTATATTTCAAAGCAGTAATTATCAGGGCTCAGACTTGTTTTTTAATATGTAAAGTAAGGGGAAAGGTAAGATTAGATCAGAGATTCTTAACCCAAAGTCCATCAATTTGCGTTTTTATTAATATTTCCATATCTATATTTATATATATATTGTGAAATAAAAATATCATATCAATAAATTTTCACATATTTCTAAAACCACATAATTTATTATTTTTGTGATTCCATGGATTTATTTTAGGCATTTAAACATATTGTTCTGAAAAGGGGTCAAGTCAATATCACCTCCCGTTTCTTAAGCTAGGCACAGATAAGCACTAAGAATACAAAGAAAGCTAAACACAAATAATTTCTGCCCTGGGGAGCTCAGGGTCTAAAAGAGGACATGTGCACATTTCTACCTGTAAACAAAGTATATATAAGTTAAATTCAGAATAATCTCAAAGAGAAGACAATGAAGATGAAGGACTAGAACTATCTTCTTACAGAAATTGCAACACTAGCTGAGACTTAGAGGAAGCCAGTATTCATAGGTTTTAAGAACTCCTTCACTACATGATTGCTATGGTCCATTCTCATTACAATGATCTATGAAGCCATGAATAAACATGTTTCTTCAGTCCTTCAAGGAGTATAGTCTCCTCTCACTACCATGAGTTGGTGGATTTCCTTAAGGATATTTGTGGCTAAAATGTCATGGACATGTGGCTAACTTGGTGAATCTCTCTGAACTTAGCTAGATTGATCTTTGGACAAAGACAAATATTCTGAGCATACTATCTGTGCTCAGAGCTTTTCCAGGTTGAAATAGAGCTTATGTTCTTTAGACAGAGCCTTTGACAACCTAGAATTACCTCAAGGTCATGCCCAGACACCAGAGGAAGACTACAGAATTTTAAACTAAATTAAATGAATTTTAATGTCAATTTAATTGAATTTAATGCCAATAAATTGAACGTCAATAAATCGACCTTCATTGTGAAGAAAATATGTGCTGTGTCAGCAAATGTCATTCCTAAATTGACAAAAATAATACCTAACATAGAGACAGAGATGCGTAATATATATAGTGATTCTATGAAGTGAAAATTTTCTTCTCAGAAGGCTTTCTATAACTAATTGACTCACTATCATTTGATTATCCTTTTTTTCAAATCATATTTGATAAAAGCTATCTAAATTAGAAGAACCTACAAAGAATGATAGCAAATTCATTAAAAAATGTTTTTTTCTGATTCTTTTCTATTCTTTTTTTCTTTAAAAATTATTATTTTTATAATGCATCATATATGATAGCACATATTATATAAAATATTATCTATAGGGATAGTATATCTATACTATATATATATATGGATGGTTCTCTAGAAAGAAGAAAAGCAAAGGATACTTGGAGAAAATCTGATGATGTAAAAAATAAAAGATACTAAAAATGTATTTTAAATAAATAAAAGCATGGATTTCTATGACTTTCTACTTACAAAGTACATTATATGATCACATGATTCTCCCACCACTGGACAATTATTACTCTGATTTTTATAAATGAAGAAAACGGTTCTCAGAGAGGTTAAATAATTTACCTGAGGTCATACAGCTACTAAGTGGCAGAGACAAGACTTCTGACTGGAAGTCCAAGGCCCCTCTCGCTACATCATGCTGCCTCCCTAGGAAACAGAATTTAGATGTTCATGAGTGGTGAGAATAAGAGACTTCATGGGGCTGCTAACAAGGCCCACGGGTGCCACCGTTGCTGGGAAAGCTGGGAAGATGTCGGCCACACAAGTTTCCTTAATCAGCACCTGCAGGGCAGGCACTCGTGGTTAACAGAGCCCAGGGTCAGAGCATTAGACTCCCAATGTTCCATCCCAAACTACAAGCTATTGTTGAAAGGCATCGCATTGTTAATAAACAGCAGAACAATTATCTGGATACTGCCAGAACCTGGGTTTTCAGGTTGTTAGTCCAAAACCACCCGATGCCTCAGAAGGAAATGTGGGGCCTGTTGTTTGACTGGATTCACATTTAAAATAAAATTTACAAAGTAGTTTCACCTTTGATGTGCAAAATACTCTTGTAGGAATTCTCTGAAAGGAAAAAGGGATTCCCAATAAAAAGACTATGCATTAATTTCTTTCATCTTCATTATTTATTTTCCTAAACTGCTAAAGCTGTCCTTTATTTATTGCAACTCATCCATACATAATTCTCTGTAGTTTCTAAAACTGCATCTCACATTTTCACCCCAACTTTATAAATTGCATTGATTTATTTCTGTCTCTTCGGCCTAAAACCATTTATTACAGCAACAAAACATCCTCCCATTCTGGTGATCAAGGAACAAAGTCGCCCCGTTTACTGTGCAGTGAGAATTGACAGATGGCCAAATGGGGTGATAGATTTGATTTTAATGTGTCTTAAGAGAGTAAATGAACCAAAGGCAATCTTCATCTCATGTGAAAAGTTGGATTTTTGTGTGGCTTGTCTGCAACAGTGAGCTGCAATTCTCACAGTACTTCATTGATTTTCCACTCAACCATGACCATTCAGATGGCAAAAAGCAGGGTCAAAGAATTTTTTAAAGAGTTGGTTGTTTTTCTTTCCACCCCTTGTTTGTCTATAAAAGTACAGACAGAATTGAGGAGACACACTTGGACAACTAGCGACTGGTTTTCTGCCATAGAGTCCTTCAGGATTTCGCAGGTTATGAATTTTTAATTTTACATAAAATAAAGTGGTTTTGTCAAGTGAATCATTTACATCATAAAGACTGTGAGAATAGAACTTTTTCACACCTCCCCACCTGTGATTTTAGCATATATCATGGATGACAAAGCACTTTGCATTACTTGAGCTAAACCTTGCCTGAAAAGAGGCAGACTCCAACAGCAGGACATGAAATAGGGCTTGGAATGATGCAATAAATCCAAATGGCATAGGATGGCCTGGTCTTCCCGTTCTAGGCCTTCATCCCTAACTTCATTTTAAATACCAAATTTAAATACCAATTAAAGGACAAAGATCAGTTCCTTCATCCACTCTGCGGATGCTTCTGTAAGCAGTCATGTGCTGTGGAAGTTGAGGATTCATGATGATTTCAGTGACAACAAAAAATAATAAAAGTATTTTAAAAAACATTGAGGGCAACATCAAGGAGGATGAGTAGTTCAGATGGTATGAGAACTTGAGTTCTGTAACGATGCAAATATAAATCACAGGGAATTGGTGCAAGCTTGGAGTGCGACGCTTCGTGTTCTTTTTATGCGGTTGTGCAGATTTAATACCCATCTGGATGGCTCAGGGTCCAATAATTTAATTGTGAAGTTTATGTCAACTTGCTGGATTCATCCTCTAAAATCTCACGGTATAACAAACCTCTTACCTGAAGAGTGCGTGGTAGCAACACTCATCACATTTATCCATTCTAGTAAGGATGATAACCCTAATTTTCCTCAACTCTGGCTTCCTGAGTGGCCCATCAAATATTCTGCTGAAGACCCTCTGTTAAAGTGTGAAGGACGATCCTCAGGGATCCAAACCCTTACACTGGCACATTTGACTGACATGGTAATGACGTGGGGATATGGGGCAAGTCCATGCTTCATCTACTATGCCTACATTTCAGAATTCACTCAGGTGTGTTGCCACATGGTGGGAAAAGAATAAATGAAAGTTCCTGCGTGACATCGCATGAAAAGCTATGTGTGTTCATTTAAAAGTGAACACTGAGTGCCCAGGAGTGGAAAAACAAAATGTGACAAGATAATAGCCAATACCCAGGAAATGAAAATGGCTTTAGCCAGCCTTAAGGCCCAAGCCCTTCTTTCCCCCATGCTTCTTCTCTAGGGCACTCTCTGAAAGCTATTATTCTAGATGGCCCTTTTTTTTAGCTAATTACCATAACTTTTCCTAAGAGACCAGCCATATTCTTGGGAGTGGATGAGTATAATGGTAGCCCCAGGTACCAAACTAAGGTAAGATCCTGTGTTATCCATTAAAGATGTATCAAGGAGAGCCAGTCATCTTTCCCACTACTGATAGACTGGAGGGCCTCAGGGAACAGAGTTGCTATCTGGCTTGAGGAATATATTTCCCTTTCATTGTTTTGTATTGTCCTACTCTATAAGACCTTTCTTACCCCGCATTTGATTTATGAATCTAAAATACTGATAAGAGAAATGAGAAATCTGAAAGTATTCTTTGCCCCCTATGAGTTTATTTAATAAGAGAATAATATATAAAATGCTAGCCTTAGAACCATGAAGATCTGGATTCAAAATCTGAAAGGAGCAGAGCCAGAAGAACATTGTACACAGAGACTGATATACTGTGGTAAAATCGAACGTAATGGGCTTCTGTACCAGCAGCAATGCAATGACACAAGACAGCTATGAGGGATTTATGGTAAAGATGCTACCCACATTCAGAGGAAGGACTGCAGGAGTGGAAACACAAAAGAAAAACAACTGCTTGAACGCATGGGTTGATGCGGACATGGTTGGGGATATTGACTCCAAAAGACCACACAAATGCAACTATCAATAATATGTTAATAAGTCTTGATTGATCACACATGTTAAAACCAGTGGAAATGTGCGTTGGATATGGGGGGAAGTTGTAAAGGGGGGGTGAAGGGGAAGTAAAAACAAGAATCATGTCACCATGGGAAATTTTTTCTAAAAAAATAAAATATTTAAATATTTTTAAAAAATTTTAAAAAAGAAAAAAGAAACAGATTGACAGATGAGCATTTCTTTTCCTTTGGCCCCCTCTTTAAAAAATTTTGTGATATTGGAAATTTGGGAGTCCTTGAACTAATTTTGTGGTCCCAGTTCTAAACTTCCTTTGGAAGTTTAGGGGTCTTCAAACTAAATTTCCCATGATTCCTTGCTTGTGTAATCACATAGGCAGGAAGAATAATAATGTAGAGAAAAGTATAAAGACTGAGGATTGGATTGGTACTTCCTCTTTTCTTCCTGTGGAGCAGGAGCCAGGATGGGAGGAGGAGGCAACAAGGCACGACTTTCAAAATGACTTTTAGTAAGGCATGTGGCTTTATTTTTCTAATGACTCCCAATAAATCCTTTAAAACCCTAATATTTTTAAATCTATCCTTTTATATCTATTTTATTTCTTACAGTTTGCCCATCACTGGTCTAGATGGTCTTTGAGGTCTTGTCTTGCTCTAAATCTTTGACCATGTTTCAGCACATAACTGATTAGATTCAATCCAAGAACAAAAAGATAAAGATAAAATTAAAACAATCTTGAAGGAGGGGGGACATAGCATAAAATGGTTGAATTTTTAAATGTCTCTTCTTGATTTTGTAAAAACAAAACCTTGTGCAAGGATTACTTTATCTGATTCAAAGCATTGTTAGACTTCTTGTCCAAAAGAGCATTCTCTGTGCATTACAGACATATCCAAAGAAGTGTTTTAAATAGTAAAATTCACAATAGGCATTATGTTTTAAAGGAAAAGTAATGGAAAATTGTAAGTAAGTAAGAAAAAAGTAAAAAAACAAAAAGTTATCAGAAAAAAACACAGAATCGCCTGAAATATAGATTTTAAATTATAGCAAGATGTCCCACAGGTCCCTTATAATTCTAAAAATGTCAGAAACCATAAATACATCCCTTTTCACTAGTTTTTCTATATTGACTTTGGAAATCCTTCTCTCAGCCACCAGGTGGCCAGAGTATGATTGAAGGAGAGGGCTGAGCCACAGGCAAGATGATGAAATGGGTCAAGTCTGTATTTCAAGTCTTCCAACTCCCTTTCTCTGTTCCCCCCTCTCAAATAACGCTCATTGGTCAACTCTGCCTCATCAGTCAATAGATAAGGCAAGAGGATTTTATTGGGAACAAAGAGAGGATTGGAGGCTTGAACAAGAATAAGACATCTGTGAAACCTGTGGAATTTCAGAAAATTGTCACCTCTCGCTATGGATCTTACTCACCTTTGGAGTATGTGACACCATGGCATACAAGACATGTAACCTGATGTCTGAAAGCTAATACACAGGCACTGCAGATATCAGTATTTTCTGGCATGTGTTTAATATCCTTCATTACAGCATTCCTATATGTTGCCTGCCTACCTCTAGACCCAGCCCAGATCCAGAACACCCATTGCCAAAATCTATGAGTCTCCCAGGTCCCTCAGCAGTCTAGTCGAGACCCACTGGTCAAAGCAGCTGCATATTGGAACAATTACCGCATACAGTCATTCTCTCATCTGTTAATGTTTATTACTAGATGATGTAGAATGTTTTAGAAATGCAAAATATTTTCATTAGCATTATTATTTGTATGAAATTAGTAAAGTTTGTCTTTTTATTGTCCTGGGGGCCAATTAAAACCAAGAGTGCAACAGTTCACTAGTCAAGAAGATTAATATTACCATAGACAAATTTACAGTTCTGCCTAGTGAAATGAGGAACTTGAGTTTCTAATCTATACTTACTCCTTTTTTTCATCCTACTATCTCTGATGGTGCAGAACATGTTATGCCACATCCTTCCTCCTGTGTTTAGGGTAAAAAAAAGAGCTCCAATCGCTAATGAGCCTTTGGGGATGCAGAGGGGAGTGCATTTCTTTGGGTGTCCTGTGCCAGGCTTCCATTCATTTGGTCACCCGAATAAAGAAGGGTGAAATCATCTACAGTCACTTACTCTATCCCCAACTCCCACTTTGGTCACAGCTCAAGAAAGAAATGTTCTTCACCAAAAAATGGCAACCACCTTTGTCAGCAGCTTACCCAATTATCCTTTTCACCCTCTCTCTCTTCGGGGGTACCCTGAGCCAGACCCTGCAGTAAACCTGTGAGTCCAATGATAAAGATTCACTCTGGGGTCTGAGGCAAAACCCAGCTTGGGTCTCACAATTCAAATAAGTCTTTCTTAACTCAGTCTACAATGATTTCCCCTTTAGTGAATTCCTAAAGTAATTATTGTCTATATCACTATGATATTGAATACATGTGACCTCATATTAAGTAGCTAAGTGGCTCAGAGATAGGGCATTGAGACTGGGGTCAACAAGACCTGAATTCAAATCCAGGCTCAAGACACTAACTACCTGTGTGCTCTGAGCAAGTTATTTAACCTCTGTTTGCCTTAATCCACTAGAATGGAAAACTGCTCCAGTATCTTTGCCAAGAAAACCCCAAAGACAGTATTGACATACTCTGGTCCATAGGGTTATGAGGAATTTGACATGACCTTGTATTACTAAATTTTTCATTTCAGTTAAGCTGAGCTCATATTAAATCCTGATAGACAAGATCATTTTTTCCTCAAAGAGCTTAGATTTTAAATTTTATCTTCCTGGGAAAAGCCATCAGATAACAAAGACCAAGTCTTATTGCTCTTTGAACCCTCTACAGGAGAGACTTAGGTAGTTCAATAAGAGATAGATCAGTTGATAGAATGATGGACCTGAAGATTGAAAGACCTGAGTTCAAATCCTATCACAGATACTTATTAACTAGATGACCCTAGGCAAGTTACCTAACTTCTGTTTGCCCTAATTCACTGGAGAAGGAAATGGCAAACCTCTCCATTTTCTTTGCCAAGAAAACTCTATGGACGTTATTGATGTGCTATGATTCATGGAGTCACAGTGAACTGGACTATATTGAACAACAGCTCTCCACAGTGCCTTGCTTAATAAGCCTTGCCCACTACAACAATGTTTGTTGATTGAATGTTTATGTGTGAGAATGATTTTAATTCCTGTCTTTAAACCAGTTTGTTTTGGATATAGTCTTTGAAAGGACATTTGTTGTTATTGTCATTAGAGGAAGGGAATGAATAGGAAATTTCAAGCCTTTTTTTTTTTTAACAGCCTATCCACAGATTTTTTTATCCTAATTCTTTTATTCTTCCCAGATTTTTATCCTCCACAGATTGGATATGTATGATTTTATCTAAATCATTGTTCTCTAAACTTCTTTGTTTAATACTCCCTCTGTTTTTTTAAATGATTATACTTCTGTAGTATGTATAAATTCATTTATTTACAAATTATACACATGTATTACTTTTACTAATAAAATTTATACAAAAATAGAGTATTAAAAAAGAAAAAATTAGAAAGATTGAGGTAAAAGTTAAATAATATTTGACAATAGGTTTACTAGGAAGCTACTGGGTTAATTGAGTAGGGAGTGACATGGCAAGACCAGGGGTGCTCTGGAACCTACTTTAAACAGCTTGTAAGAGGCAATTTGTTATATTTTCAAAGTGAGTATTTCTGTATCAGACTGGTGATTACTATATCTCAACTGTTTTTTATAACCCTTACATTCTGTCTTAAAATCAATATGGTATGATATCAGTATGGAAGAGTCACTAAGGCAGAAAAGCATAAAGGCTAGGCAATTGGAGTTAAGTGACTTACTTAGGTCACACAACCATCAATTCATTGTTTTGTTTATTGTCTAGACCAGGGGTTCCCAAACTTTTTTGGCCTATTGCCCCCTTTCCAGAAAAAATATTACTTAGCACCCCCAGTCACATACTATCACCACCCCCTTACATTTATTCACTGCCCCCAAGTGCACCTGTGGCCATCACTGCTCTCCTGGATCATTGCAGCACCCACCAGGAGGTGGTGGCACCCAATGCAGATTAAACTTAAAAGTGTATGTATTTTAAAAAAAAAAAAAATATATATATATATATATATGTATATATATATATATATATATCAGATTGCTCACAGTCTCAGAGAGGGGGTAAGGGGAACTGAAAGAGATTCTGGAACTCAAAACAAAAAATGAAAGTTAAAAATTGTTTTTATTTACATGTAATTGAGGGAAATTAAATATCCCTTTTAAAGATGTATGTGTACTTTCTTTTTCCTCAAGAGTCAGTTGTTAAATATTCACTATCATTCTCCTCTCTGTAAAGATTTCTTCAGCTTGGCAAATGTGTAGTTAAAAAGCTCAGGGAATAAAATCATCACCAAACTGAATGCATGGTAACTATAGGCTAATAATAATAATATTTTGGTTTTGTTTTTATCACTTTAAGGTTTGTAAAGTCCATCACATCCATTATCTTGTTTGAGCCTATAACACCTCTGGGTCAGACCCACTCTTAAGGAAAACCAATTTGGTAGCTATATGGAGGATGGATTAAAGAAGACAGAGAGCTGAGACAAATAGGCCAACTTAGAGAATACTGCCAAAGTCCAGAACAGGTCATGAAAGGCTGGATTAGGCTGGTGGCTGCATGAGTAGAAAGAGGAAGAAAAATGTAAAATAGATAGAGGTAGAAAGGTGACTAATTGGATATGTCAGTGAAAAGAGGAAGGAGTAAAAGATGACAGAAAAGCTGTGGACCTCCCTTTCTTAGAAGGATGTTGGTGTCTTTGATTAGTAATAAGAAATTTTCAGGAAAGCATGGCTTTGGGAAAAAAATAATGTAGTATCAATCATAATAGCAACTGTGAGGCTGCTGCTATAGTGCCCAGGCAGAAATTAGATTAGAATTTTCCCTTAAGAATCAAAACCTGTAGGAAGTTCAGGAGCTTCTGAAATGAAAAGAGAAGGGTAGTGGAATAGTGTTGAAGGATTAGGGGAACAATAGTTCTGCTGAAGATAAGCCCTATGTGTGGGGCAGAGCCAAGAAGGCAGTTTAAAAGCCACCTAAAGCCATAACCTCTCCTATAATCCTTCCAACCAATATTTATATTGTGCTTCAAAGAAAAAAGAAATCCAGACCCAACAGGAAGTCAGGACATTCTCCTACTGAAAACAATTTGAAAGCCCATCTATTTTCACAGGAAAAGAGAGAGGCACTCTCCCCACCACACACTTTACTGATACTGGCAGTAAGTCTAGGCACTGTGTGAGCCCCCCACGCAGAGACAGCAGCCATGAGGGTTCACCTCTG
>NC_058130.1:510138421-510153850 GCF_016433145.1 Gracilinanus agilis
CTCCTAGGTGGAAGAGTGGTAAGGGTGGGCAATGGGGGTCAAGTGACTTGCCCAGGGTCATACAGCAGGGAAGTGTCTGAGGCTGGCTTTGAACCTAGGACCTCCCATCTCTAGGCCTGGCTCTCAATCCACTGAGCTACCCAGCTGCCCCAGGATCTTACATTTTCAGAACCAATGGTCAAATGAAAGTTAGTTCATGGCCTGAAAAGAGTATAATTCCTACACCCCCTACTTCTCCTGTTACTCTGCCCCTGTCACTGAGGAAGCAGTAGGAGGACCCACAAGACAGGTTGATTTTTCACTTTTCTTAATTTCATGATTTGCTAAAGCCAAATACATTCATCACCAAGGTGTCAGCCTAATTGTCATGCATCTCTCCATATTTTGGTAAGGGTGAACCTTAGAAAACAGATTCAATCTGTTACTGTAGTCGTAATTACACAAAAGGAAATGAAATTAATCTATCTATTCATGATGTAGCCATAGTGGTTCTTTTAATCATTGCTTCCCTTTCAGGTGCTCCCCAATGAATTCCTTTAATGATTCTTTCTAGAATTTTCTCAGGTACTGAAGTTAAGGTCAATTACCCATAATTTAGAGATTATTCTCTTTTTTGAAAATTCCTTACTATGTCCACAACATCCCTTTGTTCTAATGGTACAGTTGAGGGAATTAACTGATTATAATTAAGGAATTTAGTACACTTTAGGAAGGAAATGACGATGTGCTAAGCATTGCAATGAATGTTTTACAAATGTTATCTTATTTAATCCTCACTACAGTCCTGTGAGGTAGGTGCTATTTATTAACTAATTTTATAGTCCAAGAACATAAAGCAGAGGTTAAGTGACTTGCTCAGGGTCACACAGCTAATAATTATCTGAGATGGTATTTGAACTATGAACTTCCTGACTTGAGGCCCAAAGCTCTATCCACTGTACCATTTAGCTGCCTCTGGATCCAAAACATATTTCCTTAATGAATGGAGAAACCTGATTTTTTTTCTAAATAATGGCTATTCTGTCTAGAGTAGAGCGGAAAAACTTAGCATGTTTGAATAGTTTGAATAGCAGAATAACTCATAGTGAAAGAAAAACCAATGACACCAACTAAGTTATACAAGAAGAAATCAGTCAAAACCAGAGTCTTTGATATAGGAAGAAGTCATATCAGTAGAGGAACTAATATAAACAATTTAACGAAGGAGAGAAAAGAAAACCAGAGTCTTTGAAATAGTTGAGAGATTGTAATGGGGAAAATTGTCAGAGACAAAGCAACCAAAGGAGTAAAAAATATTAACTCAAGTTAATATAATACTTCATAGTTTTCAAAAAGCCTTCTTCATAAGAACTCACCAGAGAGAGTAATAGAATTGTTACCATCCTCATTTTTACAGATAATACAATGAAGCTCAGAAGTTACATAATCAAAGTCACTAATCCAGTAAGAGATAGAGTTGGTATTTGAATTAAGATTTTCTAACATCTCCAGTGTTATTTTTATTCCCATGCAAATAAAAATTTAAAAATTCAAAATACTTTGTAGACCCTAAGTTTTCCAGAGAAAGTTAGAATAATAATATTAAGAGACATGATTCTATAGCTACCTATGGTAATTACAGAGTGGTTGTGGTAGTTAACCAACACTTTGTTGTTGAGTTTTTGAACCAAAAAAAAAAAAAAAATATATATATATATATATATATATATATGTATGTATGTATCAAACATTCCCACAACTTCTGCCATCTCAATAAAATACATTTATGCTGGAGATAACACCAATTATATCTTTTTTTCTCCTAGGATATCTTCTTGGAGTGTGGTAGGTACAACTAATTAAATCCATTCGTTTGATTTATGGCATGTAGAGCTGGAAAATTTTCTATCAGAGGTTGTGGCTCCTAAGTGATGGTCCAGAAGGAAGCTAAAACTTTATCTTTCTTTTGAGTTTTTTTTCTTTTATTATCTTTTGAGATTTCCTGATCTTTTAGGCGGTCCTCTAATAATGAAATGCTTTTGAAGTCACAGTACAAATAGAACCCTTTAGAAAGATTCAGGACACATTTTGATTAGAAAATATTAATTCAGACTGGCTCTCAGATTCCATTAATTTATCAAGACTCATTCTGGAAAATCAAGAGGAGTCAGTAGCCATGGTTGGAAATTAACCTGAATCTTGAATATTTGCTCTGCTATTGGTTAAATGCTAGCGTAGTATTAGTTAGCTTTTGACATGAAGCTATTTATCTTGAGTAGCTTCACCCAATGATGCTAAGAATTTGTCAAGAAAGATTAGTTGAGGAGCAGCTGAGTAGCTCAGTAGATTGAGAACCAAGCCTAGAGAGGGGAGGTCCTAGGTTCAAATCTGCCCTCAGACACTTCCCAGCTGTGTGACCCTGGGCAAGTCACTTGATCCCCATTGCCTACCCTTACCAGTCTTCTGCCTTGGAGCAAATACACAGTATTGACTCCACGATGGAAGGTAAGGGTTTAAGAAAGAAAGAAAGAAAGAAAGAAAGAAAGAAAGAAAGAAAGAAAGGAAGGAAGAAAGAAAGATTAGTGGAGTTCTTGAGAAGTCCTAGACTAAGACTTGAAAGAAAATGTTCTATTCCATGACTAACCATTATCCCTTATCACAGCTTATGAATTTACTATTTGGAATTTATTCATAGACAATTTATCAAAAGTATATTTGAATTTTTATACAAAATTGTCCTGAATGGCCGATTGGAAGGAATTATTATCCATCATAAATGACTCTTAACAAAATATTGAACATTCTGCCAGTTGGAAGACCATGAGGATATTTTGGCTGAGTTGGCCGACCAGAAAATTTCTACTGGGCTCATTATGATGACTGAAAGCTTCTGGCTTATTTCCACTTGGCCCCAATGCTACTTGTTTTCTGCTCATGGGGATATGATCATACCCTAGAGAGTATGATTCTCAGTTGCCAACTGGTCATTTTTGCAAATTAGATGGACCAAGTGTTGCTGGAAGATAGTCATATGTGATTGCTGGACAATCCTCTCTTGATGAAGGATAGCTAAGATTCTTGCCAGTAGCTCTAGCTCTACTTTCTCCTACTTTCCTGAAAAATGCCAGGATGTGGGGGCCAGGAGGACATATCACACAAAGATCATGGAGATTTAGGCAAGAATGTTCTTTCCTAGTCTGCAAGAGATGTAGGAACTTGCACATATGGGGGGGAAAAACAGTCTCGATAATCTTTTGAAGCAGGACAGATAAAAGCTAGAATCTAAAAAGTAGTTCAAAGTTATATTAGTAGACAAACCAGCACAGAAAATTTAACTATATGGCAATAAATATGACACTCTAGGTGAAATGAGTGAATATCTACAAAAATATAAATTGTCTAGATAAACAAAAGAGGAAATAGAATACTTAAACAATTCCATCTCAGAAAAAGAAACTGAACAAACCATCAATGAACTCCCTAAGAAAAAATCTCCAGGACCAGATGTATTCACAGGTGAATTCTATCAAACATTCAAAGAACAACTAATCCCAATACTATACAAACTTTTTGACAAAATAAGCAAAGATGGACTTTTAGCAAATTCCTTTTATGACACAAATATGGTTTTGATTCCAAAGCCAGGCAGACCAAAAACAGAGAAAGAAAACTATAGGCCAATCTCCCTAATGAACATAGATGCAAAAATCTTAAATAGAATATAGCAAAAAGACTACAGCAAGTTATCATGAGGATTATCCACTATGACCAGGTGAGATTTATACCAGGAATGCAAGGATACTTTAATATTAAGAAAACCATCCACATAATTGACCATACAATAACCAAGCCAACAGAAATCACATGATTATCTCAACAGATACAGAAAAAGCCTTTGACAAAATACAATACCCATTCCTATTGAAAACACTAGAAAGAACAGGAATAGATGGGTCTTTCCTAAAAATAATAAACAGTATATATTTAAAACCATCAGCAAGCATCATCTGCAATGGGGATAAGTTAGAAGCTTTCCCAATAAGATCAGGAGTGAAACAAGGATGCCCATTATCACCTCTATTATTTAACATTGTACTAGAAATGCCAGCAGTAGCAATTAGAGGGGGAAAAATTGAAGGTATTAAAGTAGACAATGAGGAGACTAAACTAACATTCTTTGCCAGTGATTTGATGGTCTACTTAAAGAATTTTAGAAAATCAACTAAAAAGCTAGTGGAAATAATCAACAACTTTAGCAAAGTTATAGGATACAAAATAAACCCACATAAATCATCAGCATTTCCATATATTTCCAATACAACTCAGCAGCAAGAGTTAGAAAGAGGAATTCCACTTTAAATCATCCTAGATAATAAAAAATATTTAGGAATTTATCTACTAAGACAAAGAGAGGAATTATATGAACACACAACTACAAAATACTTTCCATATATTAAAAATAGATCTAAATAATTGGAAAAACATTAATTGTTCATGCGTATGATGTGATAATATAATAAAAATGATGATCCTACCCAAATTAATCTACTTATTCAGTATCATACCTATCAAACTACCAAGAAACTTTTTTATAGAATTAAAAAAAAATTATAACATTTGGATAAACAAAACATCAAGATATCAAGCAAACTAATGAAAAAAAAAGTGAAGGATGGAGGCTCAGAAGTACCAGATCTTAAATTGTTCTATAAAACTATGATCCTCAAAACAATATGGTACTGGCTAAGAGACAGAATGGTAGATCAATGGAACAGACTTGGGGTAAATGACCTCGGCAATATAGTGTTTGATAAACCCAAAGATCCTAGTTTTGGGACAAGGACCCACTATTTGACAAAACTATTGGGAAAATTGGAAAAGAGTATGGAAGAGATTAAGTTTAAATCAACATTTCTTACCCTATAAATTCAGAATGAATAAATGTCTTAAATATAAAGAGAGAAATTATAAGTAATTTAGCTGAACATAGAATAGTATACCTGTCAGATCTGTGGGAAAGGAAGAAATTTAAGACTAAGCAGGGGATAGAGAATATTGTAAAATGTAAAATGAATAATTTTGATTACATTAAATTAAAAAGATTTTGTACAAACAAAACTGATGCAAGCAAAATTGAAGCAAAGCAACAAATTGAGGGGTAGAATTATGACAAAAACTTCTGACAAAGGTCTAATTTCTCAAATTTATAAGCAGCTAAGTCGATTTTACAAAAATCCAAAGAATGAAAAAAATAGAAGAAAATTAGAAATATCTCAGTGGAAAAACAACTCCCCTGGAAAATAGATCCAGGGGAGATCATCTAAGAATCATCAGAATACCTAAAAGCCATGATTTTTTAAAAAAGCCTGGACACCATAAGAAATCAGTGGGGTGAACTGCCCTGATACCCTCAAACAAGAGAGAAAAATAGAAATTGAAAGAATCTATCAATCATCTCCTGAAAGTGACCTCAAAATAAAACAACCAAGAACTATTATAGTCAAATTCCAGAACTCACAAGCCAAGGAAAAAGTATTTCAAGCAGCCAGAAGGAAATAATTCAAATATCGTGGAGCCACACTCAGGTTTACACTGGATCTAGTGACTTCTTCATTAAAGGATAAGGCATGAATATGATATTCTAAAAGGCAAAAGATCTAGGACTACTACCAAAAATCACACATCCTGTGAAATTGAGCATAATCTTCCTGAGGGGAAAATATACATTAAACAGAAGAGGACTTTCAGACAGTCCTGGCAAAAAGATCAGAAAAGGAAAGAAAATCCAAAACTTCAAGGATCAAATTCAACACTGAAGAGAAGCCCAAACAAGTAAACACAACAGGGAATTCTTAAGGGACTGAATGTGGCTTAACTGAGGTATTCTTGCATAGGAAAGTGATATTTAAGATACTTAATATATCTATGATATAAGAGATTGTTAGGTACTTTAAAACCTTAAGGTATTTAAGATACTTAAGAATTTTATCTGGATAAGAAAGTCATTGACAGAAGGGACTGATTTGAATAGGACAGGATGACTGATTTGAATAGGGGAACTGCTGGGAAAAGGAAAAAGAATAGAAGGGAATTAATGATCTTACATAAAGACATGTATAAGAATCAACATACTGAAGAAGATGAGGGGTTAGTGGGCAAACACAAAAACAAGCACAGTTGGATAATGTGAACATTGGAAGAAATCTTTTGTAAAGTTACAGGAATTTACTGTGTAAATGCTTACTATATGAACTCTTTCATGTGAGCTTGGCTTCAGGAGGTATTTTCTCCATTTTATTTAAAATCATCCATGCAATATAAAAAGTGAAATGCAAAAAAAACAAACAAGCAAAAAAAAAACCTCACTTTCAACAGAATTGGTTTAAAGTGGAAATAACATAGACACACAGTTGGCCAAAGAAACATAATATATGAAAGCTATGATCAGAAGCAAAATGTCTATGAAAAGTAAAAGGCTGAAAGGAAAGAGAAGGATAAAAATGGTAGAAGCACACAGTCATCATAACAATGAATATAAACAGGATGAAAATGGAGATCAGACTAGATTAAAAACCAGAACCCCACAATATGCTGTCTACAAAAAATACATTTTAAGTAGGGAGACACAGAGAATAAAGGTAAGGGGCTGGAGCATAATTTATTATGCTTCTGCTAAAGTACAAAAAAGCAGGAAGAGCAATCATGATCTCAGACAAAGTAAAATTAAAAACTAATCTAATTAAAAGAAATAAGGAAGGAATGATATACTAATAAAAAGAAGCAAAGACAGTGAAGAAATATTAATACTAAAAAATATGCTCCAAATGACAAAGGATCCAAATTGTAAAAGGAGAATAGTAAAGCCATGCTAATGGGGGACATCAAATTTCCCTATCAGAATTAGATAAATCCAACAAAAAAATTAACAAGAAAGAAATTAAGTAATTAAATAAAACTTTAGAAAAGTTGGTGTGACAGACCTCTAGAAAAAACTGAATGGGAACAGAAGGAATATACCCTTTTTCTCAGCAGTACATGGCACCTTCACAAAAAATGTGATCATATAATAAGACATAAAAACATCACAACCAAATGTAGAAAAGCAGAAACATTAAATACATCCCTTTCAGAACACAATGCATTAAAAATTGCATTCAACAAAGGACAACAGAAAGAACAAAAATTAATTGGAAGCTAAATAATTTTATCCTAAAGAATGAATGTGTCAAACAACAAATTACAGACACAACCAATAATCTCATTAAAGAGAAAGACAATGAGGAGTCTCCATGTTGCAGGAGATGACATTCACAAATTCATGAAATGTTGCCAAAACAGTACTTAAGGGAAAATTTGTATCTCTAAATGCTTAGATCAATAAAACTAAGAAAGAACAGAACAAGGACCTGGGCTTGTAACTAATAAGACTAAAAGAAAGAATAATGTAAAATCCGCAATTAAATACCAAATTAGAAACTGAAAATCATAGGGAAAATTAAGAAAATTAAAAATAAGAAAAACATTGAAATAACAAATAAAGGAACTGGTTTTAGGAGGGAATTTATCTGGAAGATCCAAAGCTCAAGAATATCAAGGGATTTAATGAGGGGAAATATGAACATAGGTCTCTCAGATATCTTAAGCGTCAAAAGACAGTAATCATCAAAGCCATCTGGTATTAGCTAAGAAATAGAAAAGTGAACCAATGGAATAGATTAGGTAATGGAAACACATCAGTAAATGACTATAGCAACCCTGTATTCAATAAACCCAAAGATCCAAGCTTTTGGGAAAAGAACTCATCATTTGACAAATATTGCTGAGAAAACTAGGAAAAAAGTATGACAGAAAGTATTCATAGATCAACATTTCACCCCATTTACCAAGATAAAATCAAAATTGATGCATGATCTTGAAATAAAAGGTAATGCCATTAACAAATTAGGTAAACACAGAATATTGTACCTCTCAGACTTATGGATAAAGGGAAAATGTATAACTAAATAAGACATAGAAAACAGTATGAAAAGTAAAATTAGTAATTTTGATTATATTAAATTAAAAAGATTTTGTACAAACAAACCAAATGCAACCAAGATTGGCTCCCACTTATTAAGTCACAGTGTTAGGCACTGGATATACTAAGAAATGATACCAACTCTTCTCTCAAGGAACTTATAGCTTAATAGGAAAGAAAAACATATATGTAAATAATTATTATATAAGAAAGACTAACATAACAACTAAAGAAAAGTCCATGATATCTTTCACAATACTTTCCGATCCCATCAAGTAATTCACTGGGACCTCTGATATGATGTGCTATTACAAGAAAACAGTTGAGAAAGTATTTTAGTTTTTTAAGGGATTCCTTGCTGTTCATTTTAGCTTGTAAAAGAACTATATGTCTTGACTAACAAGCAGTCTTTAAGTGGGCAATCCTTTCTAAAAAGTTATTTTCCTTTACAACAGTCCTCTGAGATATGTAGAATGGTTATCACTATCCTTTTTTTAAAATAAGGAAACTGGGATTCTGAGAAGTAAAAGGCCTTTGCCAGGGTCACACAGCAGGTGACCAACAAGTCTCAATTGCAAGTCTTTTTTTTTTTTTTTTTTTTAACCCTTAACTTCGGTGTATTGTCTCATAGGTGGAAGAGTGGTAAGGGTGGGCAATGGGGGTCAAGTGACTTGCCCAGGGTCACACAGCTGGGAAGTGGCTGAGGCCGGGTTTGAACCTAGGACCTCCTGTCTCCTGTCTCACTCCACTGAGCTACCCAGCTGCCCCACAATTGCAAGTCTTTTGACTCCAGGTCTTCTGACTCCAAGGCCAATGTTTTATATGCTCTGCCCTTGTAGTAATAGTATATGCTCTTCTAGAGCATATTTGTCTCAGAGTCTTAGTAGGCTTCACAAATATTTTTTTAATTATCTCAAAATTTTCCATAAAATTGCTGTTTTAAAAATATTTTAAAATATTATTTTACACTGAAAAGTGATGAATAGAGAAGTTTAAAGACTTGGTCACTGAGGTAATGGTTAGGTTACAAATAGAAGCCCACAAACCTTACACCATCACCTCCTCTAGATTTACTTTAACCAACAGTGTACTTCTTCCTCCTCAAAAAAAAAAACCAACCTTTAATAGCATTATTATAATTCATTTAAAAGTCTTTATTTTATTGACAGTGTGCTGAAATATAAAGAACACTGAAGTTGGAATTGGACCACCCTGTTTCAAATCTTGGATCTATGTCCCTGAGTAAGCCATAACTTCTAGGGCAAATTTTCTTTTACTGTAAATGGAAAGATTTATAAAATGTTACAAATGTTTAAATAAATAATAAAATTAGAATTTAAATTAGGTGAAAATTGAAAGAGACTTGGGCTTAATAAATTTAGGTATAAGTACTAGAAATTTTCAGTTGATTTCAGTCAGATATTTTAAGATAGTACTATATTCACAGATATTTTGAGGTGTCTTCTTTTCATCTATATAGTTTCCAAATTTTTTTCTAGTCCAGTCTCCCCAAAGGTCTTTTGTTTATGTGAGAAAAATCCAGGAAGAGGAAGATATTCTAATGAGACTTGGCTCCTTGTCCTCATGGTCAATCCCTGGCCAAATCCAAAGAACATGGTCATGGTAAAAGTCATCCCCCATAATAATCATATCCTTGGATATCCTTGGAAAAAAGAAATAGGTTTTATTATTCTTGTCAAATCCCAAATCTATCATTCTGAAAGATATATAATATAATAAAGTAGAAAATATGCTAACTCTGAAGATGTAGGTCCTGGATTCAAACTCTGGCAATTGCTATGTGTATTATCTTGGCTGAGTCACTTAACTTTGCAGGCTAGATTAAATTATCTGTAAAGTAAGAGCATTGAACTAAATGGCCTCTCAGGATATTTCTAACGCTAAACATTTATCTCATGAAAACAGCATCCTTTTTTGCACCTTTGTTTCTTGGCAATCTAGAATCCTTACAAGTCTGTAGTCATCTTTGAAATTGCCTAGTCACACCAAGACAGCCTAAGGAAATCAGAAAAATATTTAGTCTAAAGAAAACATCTTCACAAATAACTGTAAACATTGGCATATTTTGTTGACTAATGACAAATTCCATCAAGATCAAGATGCTAAGCTATTCTGTCTTGCTTTTCCATGTGTTTTCTTTTTTAAGAAGAAAAGATTAATTAACTATGACTGATTTCTGTTTAAAAAAAAATAAAATAAAACATTGCCCTTGGTTGCCTGGGGCTCTTGGCAAGACCCAATTAGCAACACAATATAATTGGTTAGAGAAATGGTACAGAGATGTTCAGTTTAGCTAAGCCCCTACCACCTGACTCCCCTTGCTAGGCACACCTACAAAAGCTTTATGGGTCCAGAGCTCCAGAAAATAGGGCCATGGAAGCATTTTCTTCTTACTGAGCAGCTACAAGCATCTTGGGCATAAGCTTTGTTTTGTTAGTGAGAGCTATGTGCCACAGCCCAAATAAAGATGGTGTAATTATTCCATGTGCATTTTGTCTGTGGGATGAAGTGCTTTTTTGCATAAATTAGCCCAAAGTCCCACCTACACATTACCAGAATCTCCCACTCTCTCTTCTTTGAGTGACAAAAAAGAGGCTAGGGTCTTGAGCCAATCTAATTTACTACAAAATTCCAGCTGTTTAAACTGGTGATTACTAAATTGGAAAGTATACTACAAAAGTACCCTCAAAGCCTCACAATGCCTGGTAGAGCTCGTACTTAGGATGGAACACTAGCTAACACTTGAAATACCACTTACCTACCCTGAAGCTCTGTAGCACTTTCTAGAATTGAAGTTCTAGCAGTTCTTGATACTGACAGGACTGGTGTCATTTAGAGATTTGCAGAAGTTCCCTGTTTGGCCCAAAATCTTGTGCTTCCAAGATTCTGAGCTAGTCATGGAGTTATGATCGTGGCTTCATTCTTAACATTAAAGTGTGTCTTATGAACTCTTAGGAACCTATGAGAAAGAATATTATTCACATTCAGAGGAAGAACTGTGGAAGCAGAAACGCAGAAGAAAACCAACTGCCTGAACACATGGTTCTATGGGGATATAATTAGGGATATTAACTCAAAAGGAGCACCCTAGAGCAAATAGCAATAATATGTAAATAGGGCTTGATCAATGACACATGTAAGACCCAGTGGAATTGTGTGTGAGCTATGGGAGGGGTGGGGAGAAGGGAGGGATAGAACATGAATCCTATAACCATGGAAAAAATGGTCTGAATTAATTAATTAAATAAAAATTTAAAATAAATAAAGTGTGTCTTATGAACATGACAACTTATAATCAAGAATTTTTTTGTAAGGAAAACACTTATATGTCATCTTACAAAATTACCAGGAGCTGGCCAGCCTAATTCTAATTAGAAAGTTCTTCAGTATAGTAGGCTGGAAGCTAAAGCTTCCAAAATATAGAAAAATAAGTCTTAATCCCAGTATTCTATTTCCCCATGCCCTTCATTCTCACTTGGACTTTTGCTCTGACACTGTTACATTTGGAAAAGACTATAAAGGTTTACAGTGTTATTTTATTGTAACATTTATTTGTAAGGTTAAACTGCTCTGGGTGAGATCTAAAATATAAACAATGTGAGCTACATTATAAAATATACATCAAAATTTTCACTTAATTGACCATATATATCTATAGAAAGATGATATATATATACATATATATATACTTATCTATGTATATATGCGTGAAGATATCTGTGTGACCTTAGACAAGTCACTTCAGTTCTCTAAACCTTAGTTTCCTCATTTATAAAAAGAGAACATGGAAGAAAATGGTATAATAGAGTCCTTGTCTTAGAGTCTGGAGGACCTGGGTTCAAGTCCTCCCTCTATCACAAAATGGCTGTGTAATCTTGGACAAACTTCTTAATCACTTGATTGCCGCAAACAATTCTCTAAGACTATAAGTCAAAGAGAAGATGTCAATCCATGTTGATGGATTGATAAGGATATGAAGAACTAGCCCTGTGATTTATTGGTATAGGGAATTCCCAGATACGAAAACTCCCTGTGCTAATATAGGTCAATACTTTCTCTGAAACTTAGAGTTCAAGAAAATAGTTTTGCAGTATTAAGAAGTTGCATAACTTGCCAGAAAACACAAATCCAGAATATGTCAGAGAACCTGAACGTGAATCCAGGTCATCCAAGACCTGGTTTTCTCTACAAACTCTCAGACTGCCTTTCAATAGTAATATTAATAGTGATTAATAGAAATAACATCATAATTGTTATTATAATAATCAATACCTTTGCAACCTAACTCTCTGATTTGTTATGAAAAAAGGCTTTGTAAATCTGAAAGTGTTATATAAATAAAATATTATTGCTAGCATTAGTATGCCTATTGCCCATATCTTCTACTTTCCTTAATCATCAATCCTCAAAAGTCTATATCATCATTAACAGCAAAGAGTTTGATTATGTCTACATCTGTTTATTGCAACAGAATTCACATTATGCTTCCAGGATAAAATTAAGTATCAAATAATTTAGTTGTTGCAAATATTGATTAAGTGGGTATCATGAAAGGAGGAAAAAATGGATAATACATATCCATCCAGTTGAGTACACACTTGTTTTAATGATGCAATGAACATTAATAAAGCAATAGAGGAAATTTCTTATAACAATATTTTTGTTTGGTTTTCCTGGATAGGTGATTTCATTTGTGGGAGTAAACTCCCTCTCTCAAAGCAAATAAACACCAGTTCTGCCACTTATAGTCTTAGAGTTTCCCAGGTACCAAGATATTAAATGACTTGCCCAGGGTCACACAGTTAATCAGAGACAAATTTGGGATTTTTATGAAGGACATCTAATTCCAAATCCACTGTTTTTTTCAATCATATCTTATTTTTTTATGGACTATAATTTGCAAAGACAAAACTTGAACCCAGGTCTTTCTAATTCTGAAGCTGGCTCTTTACTGTACCATACAGCCAATTGTACTTTTCTAAATAAATACCTGGCCAATAATTACTGTAGCCTTTTGACGCATGCCTCAAAGTTCTAAATTGATTTGGGGGGTGATTATACCTTTGTTGTCTATATGAGTAATAATTTAACTCAATTATCTTTTTTTTTTTAACCCTTGTACTTCAGTGTATTGTCTCATAGGCGGAAGATTGGTAAGGGTGGGCAATGGGGGTCAAGTGACTTGCCCAGGGTCACACAGCTGGGAAGTGTCTTAGGCCGGATTTGAACCTAGGACCTCCTGTCTCTAGGCCTGACTCTCATTCCACTGAGCTACCCAGCTGCCCCCACTCAATTATCTTTTCCTGCCCATTACCTTTTTATTTTCATCTACTTAAAGAATTAAGTGACAAAGTGGTACAGAAAATGTTAGGCGAACTAATGGTTTGTGAAAATATGACTTCTAGCGGGCTGCATGAGTCTCTGTAAATATGCATGATTCATTGCCACTGAGCTAGAGATACTTCAGGATATTGTCAAAGAGGTAGGGTTAGCCAAATCAGGGCTAGAAATAAAATGGAGATTCCAATGGGAGGCTGAATGTCCTCTTCAAAGAGAAAGGGAAAGAAAGGAGAGAAGAAAGAGAGAAAAATGAAAGACAAAAGGAAGGGATTAAAGAGGGTTGAGAGAGAGAGAGAGTGAGAGAGAGAGAAAAAGAGAGAGAGAGAGAGAGAGAGAGAGAGAGAGAGAGAGAGAGACTGAAAGAGAGAGAGCTTTAGCTCATCTTCCAAACAGATATGTGGCATTCTAGCCACCCAACCAAATGCCAAGACTGATATTTAAAAAGAGACTGACTGCAAACCAAGGATGCTTTAGCGAGAGGTTACACATGCAAAAGGCAGGCTCTCTTAATAACTAGGTACATTAACAAGATACTTCATAGGTCAATAGCCAAAAGAATGAACCAATAGATAAGTATACACAGTTCCATAACTAAATTGGAGCTTTCCTTTGACTTTTTGATAGGTACTATGTAGGTAACCACACACAGTAACCACACTGAGCACAAGAGCACTGCCAGACCACTAAATTCTCACTAAAACCCTCAACTATATGTGGCCTTCTATTAGTGCATAATTCTTAAGACTGCCCTCAGTATGTGACAATATGCTTGAACCTATTAAACTATTAAACATATTGAAATAATGAAATAATCTAGAGAAATATGTGCCCTTGTTAGAAACATTTATTCATTAACAAAATTATGCTTGCATAGAAGCACTTCTTGCAATGATAACATCTGTTAATTTCATATTTTTATGGAGTCTTATCCAACAGTTCTTATTAAATATTTTTTTGTTAATCAAAGGAACATGAAATGATAATGTATTTCCTTCATTTGGGTTTAAAATTGAAGGGAAAATATTTTGCAAAATGCCTTTGGGGTTCAATAATTTGAGAAACTTGCCAAACTCAAGAATTTCTGCATTAAAATTTAACCAAGGTTTCTGAGGGTAAGTTTCCTAAAGTCTTAAATAATGTAGCTTAGTGCATCATTGCCATCCTTTGCTTTACATTATTTTTTTAAGTCAGTATATAACTGCAGGCCAGCAAAAGTCTCCCCATAATAGCAATTTTTTTTTAAATCTAGAGAAATTCCTACATTTTGGAAAACTGACAGTAACAAGAGAAGAAATTGATTAGAATTAATAATATTCAGCAGGCCCTTCTCTCGCTTTTTCATTTTTCCCCCTGACTTACCACACAAATATTTGCCCTAACCTACTACTATGTATATGTCCTTTCCTAGTTATTCTCCAAAAAGGGTTTGATTGTTATTGCTTCATGTTTCTGATTTGTTTTGTCTTTAGGAAGGTCTGGAGTTTCTCAGAGGAAAAGCATATATAAAATGCCAAATGCAGATAGAAACATAAGATCATTTCTTGAGTTCCTTTCCTCCTAAGTAACTCACCAACACTTCTGGAAGCCTTGATGGATTATACTTCATCTAATTGTGTGTCCAAATTTAGTCAATACATTTACATACATAATTTGCAATGATTTATTTGAAAGCGCTCTGTTCTCACTGGGATTTCTCCCTTAGAGTAAATCTCAAAAATAACTTATGGTCAAATAACCACAGAATTGATCTTAAGGACATTAGCTCAACCACAGAACAAACCTTCACTGCAATAAAATTAAGGATTTATATTCTAACCATACCCTATATGTCCTTTACATCTAAATAACATATGTACCTAACAAGTACAAGTGGAAGTCCCTGGAAATTCTCCCATAAATTGCACCCCTCAAGCAAATAAAAAATTAATGATACAATGAATTTAATTTGTCACCTTCTTTTAAAAGGTTTAAGTGATACCATCTCTCAACCTACAGTCCTGCTTTCTTACCAGGATACAGAGGAAAAAAATGTCTCCCTCCTTAACCAGTATACATATATATATATATATATA
>NC_058130.1:510154237-510184148 GCF_016433145.1 Gracilinanus agilis
TATATATATACATATATATATATATATATATATATATAATCTGTATATAAAAGTGATAAGAGAAGGGCTTTGTTTATGACCACTGAAGCTACTGGCCCAGGATGTAAGTGGAGTAAGAGATTTCTCTCCTCTGTACTAGAAAAGGGCATTAGTAGCTGGTTAGGAAGGTGAGCTTCTGGGATCTCAGTGGACACCTAAGAAAGGAGAGTGAAACTAATGAACTACATAATCTATTTCGGGAACATAATTGAGATTTTCAACTGTAATTTATCATGAAATTGTGTTTCCTAATTTAGTTAACCATTTGCATATGTAATTTTCAAAATTTATTTTTAAATTCGACATCCATAATGCTTTATTTGCTTTGTCCTAAAAATGAAATATTGAGATACAGACTGAATTTAGTTCCCTTTTCTTAATCCTTTGTATTGTTCTTGATCTATCAGCAATAATTTTGACATTTGCTGCTCCCAAACTTCCATTTGAATGAATGAATTAAGAGCACTTATGAGTGACTTCTGTTTTCCAGGCATTGTGCTAAACACTAAGTATATGATTACAAGAAAAAGGGGAAAAATTAGTGTCTTTATTCCAGATTAGGTTAGCATAGAGAGGCAAAAGAAAAGGTCTACAGACACTGGGGATGGGATCTTGCCAAGTGTGTGTTGCAAGGAGAACCCTAGTAATAGCAAATGAAAAAGGACCTAAACCATTTAACTGAATAAGAAAAGATTTCCCAACCCATACAAAGAGGTCCAGCCTTGTGCAGGATAGAGAACAAGTGCTAATTGGCAACTCTTTTGCTTACTTCCCAATTTCATGAGGTAAGAATCCTGAGAAGGAGGCCTGCACCTAAGAGTGGTATATATAAGATGAGGAGTGGCCCTAGACCCTACGCTGAATGCTGAGCAAAAAGGAAGTTCATAAGAAAGCAGCATCTATGTAGCTCTAAAACCAGGAGAAGAGTTGGGTCTCAGATCTAGCCTTCAGTCCAGTGTGAAACCTGCCTAGAAATAACTGGGGGAAGAATCATAAACCAAAGAAGAGCCTGAAATTCTGTCATATTGAATCTCAAGAGCTTTCCATCTGACTGATAGAAGCTGGGCTTAGCATCAGTCTACTAAAACTCCAAATGTAGATATTTTGTTCAGACCCAAACCCAGATCAGTAAAGTATAGACCTTAAGTCAGAAAAGCAATGATCCCACCCCATTGGTAGCACAGAAAATTTGCAGGTCATTAGCCTTATCTGATCCTTAAATTTTTAAATAACACAGCATTCAATGTCCTGGAGGAAAAGCAAAAGGATCCAGGAAGATATAAGTACAGATTTCACATTACCTCCAGAAGTGAACAGAGCCTGGTTCTGATATAAAATCCTAAAATAGGAAGTAAGGCTAAATAAAAAAACAAAAGAACTCACCATAAAGACCTAGGATGACAGGAACTCTCAAGATATAATCCCAAAAGAAGAAAATTACTCCAAAACATCTACAAGTAAAGCCTCAGAAAACAACACAGGTTGGCACAAGTTCAACTAGAATTTTCAAAAAAGATGAAGTGTAAGTGATGAAAAATTGTTTTTAAAAACAAAGGAATGCTAGAGGGGGGGAAATGGAAAGACACTCTAGTTCAATGTAAGAAAGGATTAGTTAGAGAATAAACAACTTGGTCCAAGAGATATAAAACCCTACCCAAAAAATATTCTGAAAATTAAAATGGACCAAATAGAAGCTAATCTTTTTGTGAGACAATAACAAATCTTTTTTAAAATTAAAACACTGAAGGAAACAGGAGAAAACATGAGGTATCTCATAGCAAAAACAATTGATGTATATGTTGAGGAAAAACAGTTTAGAAATCATTGAACTACCAAGAAAATCATGTCCAAAATGAGAACTCAACTATCTTATCTATCATGTTTTAAGAACTCATAAAAGAAGACTGCCCAAATCTCTTAAAATAAGAGGCCAAACTATAGGAGGTGGTGGCAGAAGGGGAGGGAAAGAACATGAATCATGTAACTATGGAAAAATGTTCTAAATTAATTAATTAATTAATTAAACTTTTTTAAAAAGAATAAGGCCAAAGGAGAAACCAAAATAATATTCTAGTAATCTCCTAAAAGAAACCCCCAAAGGAAAACTCCCAGAAATATCATGAACAAATTCTAGAGCTTCCATATTAAGAAAAAATTGCAAAAGCTGAATGGATTTACTCCTTCAAGGCATAGTGTTTGAAAATCTGGCCCTGGACCATATACAAATTCTTGTATATATAATCTACTTGGAGAAAAAAGCATGGTCATGCCTATTCTTCACTGTCAGTGAAAGGTATAGTCTTTAAAAATTCCTGGGCACAAAGAAAGCAATACCCTCTATTGCCAAAAGCAAATTCCAATTTCCCACAGCTTTAATTTTCAACATGTTTCCTTATGCTTCTTCTTGGTATTGGGGATTTCAATAAAGAGTATAATCCCTTCACCAATGTAGATCATAGTCCTAGTAGGTGTTTTCACAAATTGCTGTTCCTACCCTCCAAAAATCAGGACCTTTTTATAGTAAGATCACAACTGGTCCAGAAGTTAGGAGGCCCCCAAATTTGAATTCTAACTCCAAAACTTAAGCTAGGGAATTTATTTTTTCAGAAATAAAGTGTCCTTATCTGTAAAATATTAATAATAACAATACCTTTTCTACTCACTCAAAGATTATTGTCAGAAAAAATCTTTGTAAATCTTAAAACAGAAAAGTTATTATTATTATTAACAGGTCAATTTCTCTTATTCGATACCCCATATGGTCTAAGAGTTCTTTCCTAAAAACCAAGGAAGTTCTCTTTAAGTCTTGATTGGCATATGGAGCAAAAGTTAAAGATGCCTAGTTGTTGACAAGTTTTCTGGTGGCCTTGGGCCCTCCCAACATGGCTTTCTGGTTACCTAAAGGCATAAAAAATACCTGTCTGTTTGGAGTATATCCCCTTCAGACATGACAGATGTGGCCACAGCAGAACCAGTCAACATACTCTTCTCTAATGAACAAGTGAATTTTCTTTCTGTATGCAAGAGATGCAATTTCTCTAAGTGCCACCATATCCCTTTTTAAGTATCCTTTCTATTTTTCGACTAAATAAACTTCCTTTAGTTAACTGTTGACCTTGAACTGTCTCACTTTATTCCAAGACCTAAACCACCACAGAACCTTTAGGAATCAGGCTTCTCCCACTACATCATCATTAGGATCATTATAATAATAATGGTTATCACCTTAGTGTCACAAGACATCATTGAAATAAGCCTTTCACTGAGTTCAAAATATTAAAAAGTCAAACTGGCTGTTTGTTGTCATTAGAACCAACAGAGAGTTGACTAAACTTTTAACCCTTCAGTTAGCTTTTACTACAATCAGATAAATGCTATGCTTGGATTTTGGAAAGTGGAAAAATAGATTCAACATCAATAAAGTTAAAAATACCTTCTGCTCCAGAATGTCTTCTGCACAATCACAATGACATTTGCTTCTTTGAATTGTTGAGAAATACAGCTGTCACACATTGTACATAGTTCAAATGGGGACATTGGTGAAAGGGATGGTCATTGATGTTAATAGCCCAAGGAGTGGTAAACAGCACTACAAAAAATATCTCCATTAAATTTTGAAAGAAGACTATTTGGCAAATGTCATTGTTCTTTTGATCTTTGAAATAATTGTCTTTCATTTTCAGTGGTTATATAAGTATTCAGTTAGGAAGACAGGTTTTGCCTAAACATAACATATCCGTTGAATGTACTAACTTTTAAAAAATTCAACAGAATTTTCCCTTTTTCATTCCTTCATTTAAATGTTGTTTAGACAAAAATGCCGTGCTTTTAATAAAAGCATTTTAACACCATGATATCTTGTAACATAATAATGACTAGCACACAGATAGCACTCTAAGGTTTGCAAAATGCTTTACAAATATCAACTCATTTTATCCTCACAACTGTGGGAGGTGGGTGCTATTATTAGCTCCATTTTACAGATATGGAAACTGAAAAAGAGGTTGTGATTTTCCTGGAGTCATATAGCTAGTAAATGTCTGTAGCTGGATTTGAATTAATCTTCCTGATTCCAGATCTAGTATTCTATACAGTGCTCCAACTATCTGTTTTTTGTTGGTTGGTTTTTCTTTTTCTTCATGGCTCTACTTGTGACTCTCTGGACTTTGCCACCATATATGTTTCACCTTGGAACTTCCCTCAGCACTTAAGGCTTTCTCACCCTAGAATATGCCTCCATCATGTCAGCCCCATTCTCTTATCTCTGAGTTCCTCCTGGTGATTCCCATTTAGATAGGGTCTTTGGCAGGCCAACATTCACTGTCTTCCTGGGTTCACTTATGACTTTTCAAGATTTCAACTTCATGCTTGGTGTGAGTATGTTTTTCTTCCTCAACCCTTTAAATTCTATTTTATGTGCTATATTAAAAGCTCTTTGAAGTTAAGGACTATCTTTATTTTTCTTCCTGTTTTTAGTTTGTATCGTCAGTGTTTAGTGAAGTGCCTATCACATAATATGTTCCTAATAAACATTTGTTGCCATATATTAAAAAAAACTTGTATTATTATTATAATGCCTTATTAATCATAGGAACTCAGAATTAGAAGAGACATCAGAGGACATCTAGGTCAGATCTTGTCTAAAAAAATGAATCTCTTCTACAATATCCCTGTCAAATTGTCATCCAATCTATACTTGAATCTCTCCATTGTCTAAACATTCATTTCTATACTCAATAGGTCATTCCAATTTTTTAGTACCACTAATTGTCAGGAAAGTAATCCTTACATTATCTAAAAATCCATCTTCCTACAGTTTCAATCTATTGGTCCCACTTCTACCTTTGAGGCCAAACAGAACAAATAAAATTCCTTTGATATATGACAAAATTATCATGTCCCTCCCCGAGTAGATAGGAGAGAGATAAAAGAAATTATTGTGGTTTAAACACTACCATTTTCTTCAGTCAATAATGATCAATAAAGTCCGATTAGGTATGGATTCATGTCACTTTCATATACCAGTCAACATCCTTTGGCTCTGTCCATTCTCATCAATATCCTTTAAAGCTCAGAAGCGGATATATTATTCCACATGTAATCTGGAAATTGAAAAATACTGTCAAACTAGTCCCTAATTCATACTATATTTAGATTGGAAAGGCTTTACAGCATGTTTTATTCCAAATTTTCTTTTAACTATTTTGTAACTCACAAAAAATGCCAAAGGCAAAAGTTGTAGTTAGGAATAATAAAGACTGAGTAAATACAAACCAAAAAATACATTTTAGAGATTGCATAATTTTATAGACAATCAAAGAAACTGACCATTAAACAAGTGCAAGTCAAAACAAGAGAACAAGCAGGTACCAGAAGCTAATATGTAGAGACCTCCAGAATAGAGTTTTCAGGGACTAAAATCTCAAATAAGCTATCACTGGGGACAATGTAAGGAAAAGTATTTCCTGAGAGTCAGGGTGAGGGAGAGACTTTCTCAGACCAAACCATGAGTAGGAAAGTGGAATAAAAAGAATCACGTGTTTAGATTTCCATACCCAAAAATCGAGGGCTGAAGAAACAAATTCCAGCAAGTTCTAGTGAAGCAACCTAGATAGCCAAATTAACTCAAGAACTAGAATGAATTAAGGCCAAGAAAAAAGAGGTAAAGAAGTAGTGAATGCTAAATATATCTAATACCTATAGTTGGAACTTGCAAGCAGAGTTAAATGATAAAAATCTCTGTGAAGGGTGAAACTGTCACTCTATGTGCCTGTTATGGAACTTTCTCTTTTACTTCCTCTGTAGTTATTTGCAGCAAATTTCCTTTTAAAACAGAAATGGGTGGTGTGCTATTTTGGAATAGATGAAGGGGAAGAAGAAGGACATTCTTCAACATTTCCCACATGAATCATGGTTACATGGATTAAGAGGTATAAGAACTAAAAGAACCTCTTTCACCCTAATATATTAGTGTTGAAGAAACTGAGGCATAGGATAATTAGGGGACTTTCCAAGCATGTAACAGAAACAAGATTTGAACCTCAAAACTCTGAGACCCAATATTCTTTCTACTGCAGAGCTATTATAGCTAGACAGTGTGACAGTGTCAAGGGTAAAAGATAGACATCCACTCAAGCCTTAGAGTATTACATTCTTGATGAGTCTACAGACAGGATGGAGACTCCAAAACTAGGCAGAACGAGCAAAAAAGGTAGACAATCAAACTCTCTCTGACCATTTCCTTTAAACTCCTTAATATATGTAGAAAAGGCCTTCCAACCTGGTCAATGAGAAGCCCTAGTTCTCCTACAAGTGGCCTCAAAGACTTCCTTGTATATCCAGTGGTCAGAGGAATAGATGGAAAAGGGATTCTTCCCTTCAGTGCCAGGAAGAAGAGCTATCTGCCCACAGAAGTGACGGAAAAAGCTGCTGGCATACTATGATTTCAAAGATAACAAAACAATAATTATCTAAATATCTTCATCAAAGTCTGGTCTAATGCCTATAATTCCTGCCATTATATTTATTCTTTCAATTTAAAATATTATCTTCAGGTATATTTTCTGAGCTTTAGAATATATTAGTACCAAATACTTCCTGGGCTGGATTGTTCCTGAGTTAGGTAAAGTCTATCTCCCACACCTTTGTCACATTCTAATTTCATGCCTCCTTGGGTTGCTTGCTGACTTATAAGAGTCCCCATCACAATGGGTCATCATCCAGGTCTGTCATCTCTCTTTCCTTCAGTGTTGTAAGGACAATAACATAATGCAAAATGTATCAGGGTAAGGCTCCTCCCAGGTCCACCACTTACTAGTTCAGTTAAATTGAGTCTCAGTTTCCTCATCTGTAAAACAAATATCTTAATTCCTGCTTATATCACAGGGTTAAATGCAAGAATTTAATGAGGTACTGCCCTTGAAATCACTTCAAAGAATCAAATCTGATTTACAAAGTAGAAATCCAAAAAGGGTAACCTCTTTGTGTCATAAAATAATATATAGTATATTAATGCTTTGGGACCACAGACTTCTATAGCTTTTTAGCACCATCAGACACTTGTAGAAAGCCATGGCCAATTGTTCTTAGACATATCTAGCCCCTATTTTCTAAAACTTTCAATTGATTCAGTGCTAAGGTGGAAGTAGGATGAGGAGTGTCTTCCACAAGGAAATCGTAACAGTATTCCTAAACTGGTGACATGCCCACAGAGCACACTGAGAAACTGCTGATACATGAAAACTTCCCTGTGATATTGGTGCAAGAACATTATCCTTGCCTAGTTATATCTCACTTGAAATATCGCCTATGGCTGTTAGAGAGGAACATGTGTTTTTCTAACTGCAGCAGAGGTCCTGTCTATAGTCTACATAAAAGTCTGTGCATCAATAAGTAGTCTTTTCATTAAATTTAGAGATTTTTCAAATCCCGTGTCTCTTGGAAACTGTCTAGTCTCTTTCTTATAAATGTAGTTTTTTTAAGAGTTTAATATTCACTCTGCTGAATAAACAGACGCCTATATGTATTTTTAAATTTCTTTTGTATTGAAGTTTGAGGTCAAGCAATAAAAAGCATGCTCAGCATACAATATATTCCATACCAAGATGAAATACATTCCTAGGATACAGAGAAACACGTAGGATATTGTGAGCCATTAGAAAAGTAACTCATATCAACTGATAATAGACACTTAATTGAGGGTTGTCTGGCTAAGAAAGGGAAAAGGGAAAAAAAGAATAAAGCTAATATATTTTATTCTGCCAAGTCTTTCTTCTCCTTCAGGAATATTCATCACTCTCTAGGATATCCAATTCGATCCATTCCATTCAGATCCATCCCCAAACAATGAGGAGACTATATCCAGAAAGAACAAAAATAACAGTTTATTATAATTTCTTATATTTAGCTTTTGGTGATTAATACCTGAAAACTAAAGGATCTGGGCCCACAACAACCCTTATGTCCTAGAGATCAGTGAATGTGATCATATATAATTATGCATTGCCTTTCTAGCTCCAGCATCTTTCTTTAAGTAAAGATGAAAGGAATTGGAAGAGCTCTATGCTTCCTACAAAGTTGGTTTCCACTGGCAGGGCAACAGACCCAGCCATTCTCATAGTATAACCTTTCTCTAACATGAAGAAAAAATCACTCCCCAGCACCATCTTCATTCACCCAACTAGTTCTCCACTTAAGCATGGCTTATGCCCAGTCTCAGCAAAGGATGATTTAGTGAAAGCTTGAATTCAGCAAAGCCACTACCTCTAAACATTTTCTACAGTTCTCACAAGGAGTACAGAAAGGGAAAAGATCAAGGCTAAAAAAGTCATGATCAAATATGATGAGAATGCCTAGTGTCCCATGTGTGCAGCCTCCATCTGCGATCTGTACTGTATTCATATTACAATTCATGGAGAGAGATCTATTATCTCATCAGGGCAGGTACTCCCTCTGTAGCTAGAGATTTCAACCCCTTCATACTTCATCCTGCACAATCCTTCCTTGTCTTTGCCTTTCCGGAAATGCTTTCTAGAAGATAAGAGGCCTTCTTTTGGTTCTTTTACTACTTCCTGAATAATAAAGCAGGAAGAGAATGTTATCTTTCACTTTTTAAAAAGAATTAATTTATTGTTTGTTCTTAATCTTATTTTTATTTTTTAAATCCACTTTAACTTTATTAAAATAAGCTTATTGCTGTTTTTTGTTTTTATATTACTTCATTTCCAAACATAACCCTACCAGCTCCTTATTCTGGGAGCCATCCATTGTGAAACATTTGGAGTGGGTTGAGTCAATCAATCAATCATGCCACTTAACCCTAATTCTTTTATCAGGTGGGAACACACATCTAGTGAATCAATCAATCAGAAGTAGAAAGTAGGTGTGAGCAAAGCCTGAGCACTTCCATTGAATCAATCAGAGTCATCTCAACTAGATTTGACAGGAAGTATATTCAGATTGGTTAAGGGATCTGGTCACACCCTATGGAGCTTGTATAAAACCAGAAAACAAGTGTAGAGCAAGGGAGTCAAGCATCTGTCAACTTATAATAATAACTAACATTAATATAGTGCTAATTATGTGCCAGGCAATGGGCTAAGCACTTTGCAATCATTACATCATTTGATCCTCACAACAACCCTGGAAAGCAGGTGACATTATTATCTCCATTTTACAGATGAGAAAATTGTAGCAAACAAATTGAATCGTTTATTCAAGAATCTACAACCAGTATCTGAGGCTGGATTTGAACTCATGTCTTCCTGACTCCAAGTTTGGGTTCTTTCTACCATGCCACCTTAGCTTAGTGGTGGCAACTTCCTTGCAAGAGTCTGAAAAGGACTTTTTTGTGACCGTGGGAGCAGTCAACTTCTCCTAAGCCCCTTCCTCAGAAGAAGACATTATGAACATCAGAGGGCTAAAAGAGTTGATTTTTTTTCACTGGTGGCCTAGCAAAGATGAACTTCCTTTCCTTGGTCTATATATGTACTGGTGGGAAGGTGTTTGGGGTGAGGGTAGGGTATCTTTTGTACACTATGTGTTTTATGGTTTCTTAACAAATAATCTACTTCTAGACTCTATGATCACCCTAATACAAATATCAATAATATGGAAATAGGTCTTGATCAATGACACATATAAAACCCAGTGGAATTGTGTGTTGGCTATGGAAAGGGGGTGGGAGGAGGGGAGAGAAAGAACATGAATCATGGAATCATGGAAAAATTTTCTTAATTAATCAATAAAAAATAATTTTAAAAAATATCCTACTTCTAAATAAGGTGACTAATTGATATCAAAGAATAGCCATGGCAGAAGCCTACCAGCGAGGACTTGTGAGTTACAGTAATATGTGATCATTCCACAACTCTTCATGGTACCCCTCGGTCTCTAAGATGGGCAGCAACCTTGCTCGGGGTCCTGACCTTCCAGTGCCAATGTGAGTAGGAAGAGTAAGCCCAAAGTTGATATATGCTTAACTTGTAACAAAAAATAATGAATATTAGAAGGAAAAAAGACACAACTCAGAAAAACTAACCATAACATAAGGGTATACGTGACTATCCTACCTCTTTTTCCACTCAAACATATCCCTGACGTCACTTGTGGAAGCATATTGAAGCCTATTTAAACACATTATATACCTCTCTGTGTTGGAGAGTCTGCAATTCTGATCCTTCTGGAATGTTGGCATCCATGATTCAGAGCCATACAACATCATGTGGCAAATAGAATGTGGCAAAAAAAAAAAAAATTATAATTGAAAAGAAAACAAAAACATCCATGTCCTTTGACCTGAGATCCCATCTCCTTTGTCAAAGAAGCCAAAGAAAGTGTTCCCACATATATCAAAATAATCAGAATATTACTTCTTTGGCAGCAAGGAACTGGAAACAAAGGGATATCCATCAGCTGTGGCATGACTAAAAGAAATCGTGGTACTTGAACGCAAACACAGTGTTTTTGTACCATAGTTAAATGTATGTCTGCAGAATTCAAAGAAAAATATTAAGAATAAGTAAACAAATAAGGAAGCTCTATTAAATGCATGTTATACTCCTGGTACTAGATTAATAATAATAATAATAGAAGCTAACATTTATATGACACCTGCTACATGCCAGACATTGTGCTAAGCACTTTGCAATTATTATCGCATTTGAGCCTCACCACAACCTTGGGAAGTAGGTGCTATTATTATCTCCCATTTTAGAGATGAGGAAATTGTGTCAGGCAGAAGTTAAGTGACTTGTTCAGGGTCACATAGATACCAAATATCTGAGGCCAGATTTGGATCTTCCCACCTGCAAATAACCACAATAACTACAACCATGTAAGCTGAAAGAACAATAAAAATAAAATAGAACACTGTATAAATTATATGTATTATATAAGGTTATGCAATGCATAATACTGTAGAATTCTAATAACCAGCCTAGATCAGAAGAGAGACATCATTCTTCTTTTTGTCATATTGTGGTAAAATATCACATAGGCTATCAAATGCAATCAATATAATATTTCTAATGAATTGTAGTACTTTTCTTTTTCATTTTTAATACTTATTTCAAGTGTTATAAAGGGGCTAAACAGGCTGGTAATAGGGTAGATGGTGGTACACCTGAGTCTCCTGGGCCAGGGAGCTAACAGCTTCCCTATATTTAGATTTAGGACAGCCAGGGATGTGAGGTCCTTGAATAGAGAGGACCAGTCAGTCGCCCTGCTGTCTGTAGGCTCCTTTAAGGTGAGGAGTGAGTAGCCCCTCCCTTCTGGTAAGAAACTGGAAGCCAACAGGAAGTGAACCTGGTTCACTTCCTGAGCAAGATGGATGCCTGGTCTAGCCCCTCAGGAAACAAGTGATAGTTACATTCCTTCTCCTCAGACCCTGGCCCTAGCTAGTGAATCACTGAAGATCTTTGAATAAGGCCAAGGGGTTCTGAGGGAAGAGGGTTGAGGTCTGGAAAGCCGTCGCTATGGGTGAAGGCCAGTGCTGGCAGAGGGTCTCAGAAGGTAAGGTCCGGCTGAGGGAACCAGCCCCTCAGCCAGGGATAAATTCCACTGCCCTGATGTAGAGTGGTCTATCTGATTGACAAATAAGGGTGATGATTTGGGTTAGGGTGTCCCTGCCTGGCTAAGTAAACTAATTTCCCACGTTCCACCTCCCAGCCCAAATTCCCTCCTCCCGGGGCCCAAGGAGAGTTCTAGGGGATAGCTGGGTGTCTGGGTCAGGTCAAGGAAATCAGAACCCCTAGAGTGGTTCTCCAGGGAAATTTACAGTGCCAGCTCCAAGGGTCTGGTTTAGAGACCAGGGACTAGCTGGGTCAACATTCTATTTCCCTAACTGCCAGGATTGCCTCAGATGAATTTGCAAATGCAAGAGAACTTGCACTAATCCTGCATTACACAAGAAAAGAATCTGTTTATGGAACTGAAACAGACATACACAAAAGGCATCAATTATAAACAAAATTTTAAATTTAAAGGAAGAGTTTTAAGAAGCTTAGATAATTGTGTAGTCCACCCAGTTTAACTGTGTAGCTTGTTAAATATGATCCAGTCTTTTCTTCTGTCCAAATCTGGTCCCAACTTATTGTCCATGTGAAGTATTTGTCTACATTATATGTACTGACGGGCTAACAAAATATGTTGCCCATACAACTTTATGTCATAGTCTGCATGATATATGTTTTTTATCCATTAAAATTTTTTTACTGGGAATTTGTAGGCCAATTTCTTCTTTGAAGAGGCTTCAATGTCATCCTTGATGAAATACAAACAGGGAGTTGGTAGATTTCTAAAGATTTTCTACACAAGCTACATCTTCTACACAATTAAGCAGAGTAGAGAATATTAGATCACCTCTATTTATTGTCTGATGATCACAAATGGAATCTTAGAGGCTCTCAAACGATATCTTGTACATAGATACTAAACTTGCACTGGATTCCACCTCTAAAATTACTTAGATAACAATTTTGTTCATTGATTCCCAAGTATCATTATAAAGAGGAGCATGAAAATAGAAATTAGGCTTACCTAAGACTGGGATTGAGAAACTATGGCCTATGAGCCAAATTTGGCCTATCCCTAGTTTTTTAGTAGCCCATGAGCTAAAAAATGTTTTTTTGAATCATTCTTAACTTGTGGACCTTACAAAAATAGGGAGCTGCTGGATTTGATCTATAGACCATGGTCTGTCAATCCCTAAACCTAAGGTGTTCATCTGTACCATGGAGCATGTCTTATGCAAAATTACAGAGTAGAAATTGAGAGTTTAAGAAACCTCATCAACCATCCAATCCATTTTATATTTGAAAGAGATCTCCACTACACTTAACAAGCAATCACGTAGCCTCTGCTTGAAGACTTTCAAAGTGGGAGAGCTCACTGTCTTTTGAGGCAGGTCATCACAATTTGGGAACAGCTCTAATTGTTTGAAAGATTTTGTTCCCTTGTTTCCTGACATTGAGTCTTAATTTTCCTCTTGACAATTTGCTCTATTGCTGTCATTATTGTAGTGGAGACTGGGGGGTGGAACAAGTCTAATTCTTCTTCCACCTAACAGCCCTTAAAATACTTGAGCACAGTTATGATCTTCTCCTCATGTCTTTTACTCTTCCGGCTAAATATGTTCAGTTCTTTCTAGCAATCCTCATTACTGGAACAATTCTAAAGGCCATCCATCAACTTGGCTATCCCCTTTTGGATGCTTTCCAGCTTATCAATATTCTTTTTTTTTTTTTTTAAATGCAGGGTACCTAAAACTGAACCAAAAAAATCTCCACATGCAGACCAAGAGAAGAGTGAAGAGAGACTGTGACCACTTCCTCATTCCTGGGAAGCCTCTCTTAATGTAACCCAAAATCATATTTTTGTTTAGCTGCTATATCATACTATTGATTCATATTAAGCTTGCAGCCCACTAAAACCTCTAGCACTTTTTCAGAAAAACGAAGAGATTTCCCATTTTTAAAAGTTCTACAAATGTTCAAAGGTGACACTATGTGGATTTATATCCATTCCAAATGACAAAAAATATTCCCCAAATAGAACTTTGCTAGGCTTCCAAGAAAAAAGTATCGTTTGAGAAAGGGTGTCATCTTATTGAGAGGAAGCATTAGCAGTGGACAGAGTACCAGAACTGGATGTAGAAATTTAGAAATGTCAAAGTTCTCATTCTTCCTCTCACTAGCTATGCAACATTTTGTAATGAATTTGAGCCAGGCTCTGCTATATCCCACTAAGTCACCACAGAATTGGAATGAAGTGATCCAATAGCCATGGGTATATTAAAAATTAAATTATGTAAAATCAGGGAAACAAAACTGAAGAGGGGGAAAAGTCCAGAAAAAGTGTTAAACAATAGAGGTGGGGGAGAGGTTAGAGATAGAGGCAAGATTTTGATCCTTGCCAGTGTCACCTAAGCTGATGTGGCATCCAGGACCAGTGGCTAAAAGAAATCACAGGAAACCAGGGGAAAAAAATCTAGCCTCTCTGAAGTGTTGATACCCTCCCCATTTTTGGAGGCAGCTTTTTATAAAGACCCAGGGCAAGCCACTATGGGGAACAAAGAGAGAAAAGGAAAGTCCAGGAGCTATTAATTCTGATGTTTTATCATGTATTCTTGATTTCTGTGCTCAGGATGATTCTTAGGAAAGGTATAATTAACACTTTTGTCATCTGAAATTTAATTGTCTGCCTGATCTTGAACTTGAGGCCCTTAGATACTAATTAAACTTGGAAAAGTCACTTACTATTTTAAAAAGCCTCAATTTCCTCATCCATAAAATGGACAATACTAGTCCCCCCCCCCCCAAGAAGTTGGTGAAATGTGAATGAGAAATGAAAATAATGTAATTTGCTCCCATAAAGCTCCACGGATAGATAACCTATTATCTTGTTTTTATTGTTTTTCTAGTTCTAGTGCCTGCCACAGGCAGGCTAGTTGTTGATTGACTGATAATTAAAGCCATAGCCCCTGTCCTTCTACAGATTTAAAGGAACTCTCCAAACCATGAGCTGAAGAGTCAGACTGATTGTTAGTAACCAATATTTTAAATTAGGAAAGTTATTTTGTTTTTCATGGCTATGAAATTATATTCAGCACAGAGTATCCGTTATAGCATTTATTAGTGTTATTTATTCTTCATTCCATCAGGATCTAACACTGAAGAACAGCATTGTGGAGTCAGGAACAATTTGGACAATTACAAAATAAAATAACCCAAGAAACAACAGTTCAACGGGTCCACATAAAGTCCATATCAAATGCAAGTCTTTGCAAAGGGTAAATGAATTAGCATACACTTACAAATTGAGTTCTGAAATGAAGCTGTAATTTTATACTTCAGCACAAAGGCTTCTTAGAAACCTTATGAAAAAATAAAAAGGCCTCTATTCATCCTCCCTCTCTTTATTCTTTCCTCTTTCTCTTTTTCTCTTCCTTCTTTTCTCTCTCCACTCCTCAACCAAACAAGAAAAATAATCAGGATAGGCTTCTGGCAGCACAGCTTGAGAAATGTGAGATTGGCCCTTAAGGGAATTCTTATTCTCAAGTGGATGTAAATGTATTCATCAATTCAAAGAAATGCATAGTGTGTTATATACACAATACATTAATAAATAGCCCTGCATTAAAAAATAATGAGGTTTTCCACAAAACAACATCCTGTGGTGTGTAGGGTCATAAAAAAGATACTAAAAGAGGGAGAAAAGATTATGTGTAAAATCTGATTAAAATACAGAAACACCATCATATATGTAAGATGTAATAAATATTTTATTAGTTAACTATAAACAAAAGAACAAATGCAGTAAAATGTAATTAAAAATGTAAAAGTGAAGGATGTGATTTATTTCACTACAATAATATTAATATTACAAATGGTATGTAAATGGAGATCAAGGCTCTATTATAGAAAGGGTGGAAAGCGGTCGTTCATTTTTTATAATGAGATTTCATTTTTTTCCCTTTTTGACTCACATTTGTTTAAATATTTCAAATAACGCATGAATAATATTGCTCTTAGACCTTCTACAGCTTAACACAGTCTCAAATTTCCATCAGCTCTTGGCTAGGATTTGCATGTTGGCAGTTAGTTTTCAGGCAGGACCACTAATTGTGAAAATAGCAGAAAATAAACTGGCAGAAACCAGAAGTATTTTTAGAGCTGGTGGCTGGATGGGTTTGGCTTTGATGAGTAACCCTTTTCACTGAATGCCTAGAACTGAAAAAATAACCCGTAAAAGCAAGTTTCACAATTAAAACAGGTGAGGGGATTTAAAAAAATAATAACATTCACCAAATCCTGTTGGCCAGGAGAGTTTGATTTTTTTTTAAATAAGAAAATGTTATATTTCCTGAACAATCCTGTCCTTCAATTCCCATCACTGCCATTGAAACAGGAAGCCTGGAGGTCTAGATATAGCATCATTAAAATCTGAGGAACGATGAAGACCCAGAGTCATGAGATCAAGACATGGAAATTTGTCCCACCTGTTGATTATTACAGAAAGTGAAAAACAGTGGACATTATGTGAGATACTTTTTATAAAAATACACCCTCTGTCCTCAAGGAGTTTACACTCTATCTGGATACATAACGTGTACCTACATAAATATTTGTAAAATAAAGACAAGATAATCTGTGGGAGAAGTGGAAGCAAAACACTATGGTGGGATCAATAAAAAACTTCATATTGAGGGTCCTGTGTTTCTGAAGGAAGCTAAGGTGGAGGTTTTAAAGTATTCTTCTCTTCCTCATTGACAAGCTTTGTTTTGATTCCTAAAAGAACAAAAACTCTAGGATGTTTGAGGATGCCTAGTATACTTCCTTCTGATGTAGTGAAAAAATGGAATTTAAACCCAATTGGGTTATGTCTGTATCTTTCCTTGTTTACCTACCATGCCTGTCCTACTACAGACACCAGTCATGTAATAAACTATCCTTCTTCCCAGAAACCCCATCTCCAGTCCTACTCTTCTCTAGCACTGTCTCTGTTGAGTCTCTCCTTACTATCAAAGGTGCCTCTCTGATTTTCATTTCAATTGAGTCACTTCAAAGCCCTTAACTGGAGCACACTTCACTTCTCTCCCCTTGTCTTTCTCATCCCCTATTCCTTTGTCTAGTCATCTCCTATACACTTACTGTAAGTATCTTTTGTCCACCTAACCCATTCCTATCTTCAAACCTTTCCAAATTAGCACCATATGCCTTCCCTTCTTTCCTCCCTCCTGCCTATCCAGCCATCTCTCTTATCTTTTAAATAGCTCCTCAAATTATTCTCTTCTATAAAGCCTTCCTGCATGGATCAAAAGAGAACTGTCTGCTTCTCCTTGCCATTTGCAGGCAGGTAAACCTTTTCTGAACAACCCAGTGCATAAATCCTGGACTATGTGCTACATAAGAAGATCTTGCCTCTGCCTTCCAATACATAAAACTATATTTATGTTTATATGCAGAAAAAGCTAAATGACATTTACCAAGAAACATAGAGATGAGTGTCACTTAGACAAACATTAAAACACTACATAAATGCTATTGTTGCTGTTGCATTCTTATTGCTTTACCAGTAGTGGGGAAGAGCAGAATCCCCTTGGACTCGTTGGTTCTAGTCTTGGTTTTGCCATTAATTAGTTGTGTGATCTTAAGCAAATTACTTCCCTTTCTAGGGATTCCATTTTTTCACTATATCAGGAGGGAGTATACTAGGTACCCTCAAACATCCTCTCGAATTACAAAATCCCATAGTCTTTTCTCAAATATGACAGCAGAACACATTAGTGTTGAAGGACTGAGCAAAAATGACTGGAGCAGGGCATCAATTAGGAGGGCTTCCTGGATGAGGTGAGAGTTTCAAATACAGTTTCAGTGGAAGAAAGGAATACAGTTTTGGTAGATCAGGAAAATGGTATATGAGGGAAAATATGGTGACAGAGATAAGCAAACAGTATGTTCAAGTCAGCAAATACATTTGCTTGCTTGTAGCCAATAAAAATAGTTAATAATGGCTAACATTTATATCACACTTACTTTGTGCCAGGGACTATGCTAAGCATTTAACAATTATTATCTCACTCAATCCTCACAACATACTTGGAGATAAATATTTTTATTCTCCCCACTTTAACAGATGAGGAAACTGAGGCAAATGAAAATTAACTGAGGCAAGTGCCCAGGGTCACATAGCTAGTAAAGTACAAGAGGCCAGATTAGAACTCATGTCTTCCTAACTCCAGTTCAAGATTTATGATTTGGTTTTCTGTATTAACAAAAAGTAAAATGATTTTTTTTTAATGAGGAGAGAACATGGAGGACAATGGAAGGACTCTTTGGGACTCTGCATGATCTTCATCTTTAACGAAGCAAATATTAACTGGATAGACTCATATGAACTCATGCAAAGAGAAGTGAGTAAAATCAAGAAAATAAAGTAAGACAGTAATACAGAACAGTAACAGCAATCTTGTAAGGATGATCAACTGTGAAAGACAAAGCAACTTTGATTAAGACAATGACCCAAGACAACTTCAAAGGACTCATAATGAAAAATGATATCTACCTCCAGGCAGAGAATAGATGAGATCTGAATGTAGATTGAAACATACTTTTTGTAGCTGTCTTTATTTTTTTTTTGTTGGTGTGTGTTTCTTTTGTAACATGGCAAATAGAGAAACGTTTTACATAACTTTACTTGTATAAGCTTTCTTTTTCTAAAAATCCTTACTTTCTATCTTAGAATTAATACTAAGCATAAGTTCCAAGGCAAAGAGTGGTGAGACCTAGACAACAGGGAGTAAGTGGCTTATCTTGGGTCACAGGGCTAGGCAGTGTCACACACCTAGGACCTCCCATTTCCAGGTCTGGATATTTATCCATGGAGCCACCTCACATGGATAATCGGTATCAAATTTCTTGCCTTCTCAAATGTGGAGGGAGAAAATTTGATATTCTTAAATGAATGTTTAAAGGCTGTACCTGTAATTGGGGAAATGTGATGAAATAAATAAAATAGATTTAAAAAACAAAAGCAAATGTTTATATTGAGATCTCCTTTGGCCTCCATATATCACTTACTCTAAAAATTCTACTCCTCTCCATCCTTGGGTTTATTTTCTCTTGATTCTATCCTCATCAAAGTGTCTATATCAGTTCATAAATTGATAAGTGAATTCAGAGATTAGGCCTTTGTAATTTTCTGATTACAACAGTTAGCAGAACTACATGTACCTAAATCATGTAACCATGGAAAATTATTCTTAATTAATCAATTAAAAAAAAGAACTCCATGTACCATTACACAAATCCTGAGTACCACAATTCCCCTAAGAAGTCACAAGCACTTTGGTTTGCCATTCCTAGGCACATATCATGAAATATTGTGTTTTAGAGCTTCCTCTGTTGGTATCTTACCTTACAATTAAACCACCCACTCCATGAAATCAAGGACTGCATATGAAGTAAATTTTACATCCTGGACATTCTATCCTAATGTTCTCCTCACAGAGTAGCCACTAGCTAATGTTTACTGTTGCTGTTAGTAAATTGGGATAATGGAAAGTACATTGTTTTGAAATTCAAGAACCTCTGTTTGAATCCTGGCTCTGCTCCTACCTGTGTTTATATACTTGAGAAGTTTTTCCCTGTTTTTTTCAGGTTCATTATGTATAAAAAATGAAAGGTTAGGCTAGACAATTCAATGATGAGGGAGAGGAGGAAGAAGAGGAGGATGCTAACTGACAATCTGAATGTTTGTCCTTTTACAGAATATCCATAAAGAAGGGAAAAGAATGAATACTTTAAGACTGGTATTAAATAAAGGACCTGTCAAACTCAATAGGGCCTGTGTGACATCATTGTCACTGATACCAATGAGGAAGAGTAGGGCCACTGAGCTAGAAGATGGATGAATTTAACAGTTCAGAATTTGGGATTAGCCTGAAGGGCTGGAAAGCCTCAGGCATCAGAATTTCCAAGAAGAGCAGCCAGCAAGACTGCAGTACTGAATTTTATCACTGAATTGAATTTTAAAACAATTCTACTATGGATAAGCTTTTTCCTGAAAAATGTCAGATTATAATTTTCTAGCAATATGAAAATTAGGGGGGGAACCTCAGGGGATGGAGGCACCAGAATATTTTAGATATTAGAAGCAACTAAGAACAATCGAAGGCTTGGGGTTTCACTGAGAATAGAAGATTCAAATAGAAAGTAAGAAATATGATATCATTTTCCCCATACTTCCATATATTTGGCAAAAAACCCACCTACATTGCTTATTATTTCCATTAATTAGAAAGAAGTAATTTTAGTATATCTTTCCATAGTGGAAAAAGAATCAGGTTTTAACTTTCAGAGTTTTGGTGACCTGAGAGACCTTTGTGTCTACTGTGCCTGGCACTATGCCTTGCCAATAGTAGGTACTTAGAAAATGTTTATTGAATAGAGATTCCTGAAATTAATTTCCATTTAAAAAGTATTTTTTAGCCAATTATCAGGCTTCCAACTATGTTACCCTCCTAAAACCTATAGACTCCAACTTGCTGCCTCATTAAAAGCATTCTTCAGAAACTATTTCCATTAGAACAGAATTTCTCATATGAAATACCTGAGATTAGCCCCCAGCTTTGTCACTGACAAGGTATGTGACCTTCTATACATCACTTAACCTCTGTAGGCATGAGTTCTCTTATCTTTAAATAAGGAAGTTGAACTAGAGGTTTAAGGACATTGTCATATCTCACATCCTATTATTTCATGATTCTAAAATATTCAAAGTTTTTTCAAAAAAATATGCCTGGATTCATATTAAATGGTTTTTTTCTCCCAAGATAGTCTTGATTGTCTTGGCTGATTTGACTCCAGGATTATCAATGAAGTAGAATAATTTTAGGCCATTAATTTATGATTACTCAACTCCATAGTATTTTCACAAATTAGGCCTCATAGGTAGAACAAAACACAGTTTTCTAGGACCTCCTTTAACAAGAAACCTGTCGTTCATATGTTAAAATCAAAGTTTCTTCAATAAATTCTATTGAGAGAAAATGATGTTCAATAGCCCTGATTATTTATGTCAGATGGAAGACAAACTAGAATACACCAAAAGTGTGCACTCCTGCCATAGAAGATGTTCCCCACAAGATACAAATTAAAGAAGGATTCTTTGTTGATGGTATAACCCAGGGGCTCCTGTTTGTAATTGATCTGATGCCAATGGAATTAAAGTAAAATATCAAAATATTAGAAGACTTACTCAAGGAGACCCATGATTATTCATAATTAGATAATATTAGGTTATCTATTTGATATAGAGATCTATTAAATATCTATCAGATAATCTATTCGACTAATAAAATTTAGAAAAACCTAATGGACAAAAAGTGTCTTTTGTCTAGGACACAATATGCACTTATCTCAAATTGACTCTACAGAAAGACAATAAGTTAGGTCCAGAATTAACTGCTAAAGACACAATTGTGTTTGGAAAGTTGCATGGGAATTTCACTGATCCCAAGAAACTCTCCAGCACAAACACCTATTTGGATGAGGTTATATGATTGAGATACTTAGAACACCAAAATCTTCAGGTTCAAAATTATGAGGGATACAAAGGTCAATGGACTATATTTCCAGTGTTGAATTTTGCTCAAGAAATGACACAGTTACAAAAACTGAGGCAGAAAGAAGTTAAACAACTTGCCCAGTTTCACAAAGTCATTACAAGTCTGAGTCTAGGGATGAACTCAGGTCTTCCTGATGCAGATCCAGGACTCTATGCACTTCATCACCCAAATGCCAGAAGAAACTTGACAGCATGTTGGATAGATCCTTAGTGAAGGATCAATAGGAGAACACAGATAAGGATTTCACAAAATAAGTGAAAAATGGATTGTAATCAGGACTTCTGGGAGAAGTACTGGCACACAGATCCACTGAAATACCAAAGCATAAATCTCTCCTGGGTGTTGTTTCTAATATTTATAGTATTATGGGAGAGATTGGTGCATTCATAATTGTGAAAGATAGAATGGGAAGGTAAAGCAAATACCATAGACACATCAACACTTCCAGTATTCTTATGGAGCAAGGGAAGGGTTAATTTGTAGAAGACTCAGTCCTCTTTCCCTAATATCTACAAAAGCATTCACCACAAAGTTAGGAAATGGTTGCAGAATGGTAATTGTATGTAGGGATAGAGGTTAGTGTATAAAAGGAATAAATAGCTTGAAACCAATGAACATGCTACTGAAGCAGTTGTATGGAATATAGTTTCTAGTTTTCCATGTCCTTTTCTAAGAAAAGATAAATAAAGAAGTCAAATACCAGGATGTAGAATATGCTAGAATCACTAAGAACAGAATAGTTCAAAAATTTAAATGTGGGGCATTAAGAGTATAATAAAAAGCAAAATGTATTTTCAAATGGCCTGAGTTTGAGTCTGATTCTTACCACCTCTGTGGCACTTGGCAAGTTGCTAATTCTCTCTGGTTCTCAGTTTTCTTACCTATAAAATGAGAAGGTTTGAACTAAATGGTCTTTAAGGTCCCGACTATATCTTGATCCTATGAAATTCAACAAACAATATATGTGTAGAGCACAGTCTCTGCTCTCATGGAGTTTATAATCTAATAAGTCCAAGGTCATGCTAAATTAATACATTTATTTTTTTCTGGAGAGGGGGTCAGGTGACTAGATTGGCATCTTAGAAAAAAAGTCATAAACATAAACTATCTTGATTTTTGTCATAAATTTGACAAAATTCTCTATATCTCAGACTTTATTGCAGATGAGATGAAGAAATATAGGTTCAATGACTGTGCAGTTATATAGATTTGTAGCTAGTTGGTTGAATAATTATACCCAAATAAGGTTTATTGGTGGATAAATTCAACTTAGAGAAAAGTAACAAGGAATAGGTTATGTATGTATGTAGGTATAACCCTAGTCCTAAAGCTCATTGGTATGAAACTTTCTCCTTATTGTTTGAAATCAATATTCCAAGCCTGCATGAGAGGTGGATGGAGTGGGTGAGAGAATGGGAGAGAGTAGAAGTCTCCACTTTTCAAACAGCTTCAGGTCTCTTCAAGTTACTTCAAGTCTTCTACAATCACTTTGGGTGCTCTGGTTTTCAGCTTCGAAAGAGAAAATGGAAGATGTCAACCTCAATTACTAAAGGAAAAGATTTTGGGAAGAAGTCAACATAAAAGGATCTGGCATTCTCCAGTCACCATTCCTAGATTGCTATAGTAGAGACTTTGAGGAACTTCTTGGTTGAGATCTAAAAATCTCTTTCTTGGTAGAAGTGTCACCTCACTCCAATGGGAGAGTTCCTTTAGTCTATATTGTCTGATATATGTTTTCTTATATATACTTTCTCTAATTTCTGTTTGATACCAATTTGAACAAATGAGTTCCTATGCTAAGTTCTATGTGTGTTCATTGTGGAACCAATATTTAATTCTAGCCCAGGACCCCTCCTCTCTCAGGAGAGCAGAATGACCGAGCTTCTGAGTAGCCCCTACAATCTCTTGCTTCCTCTCCTAGTAGAAAATAGATTCTCCCTTAGGAAGGGATAAGAGACTAGATATGTCTGTTCTGCTTTCCTTCAAGCCTTATGATGATGCCTCTATTCTCAATTGGAGAGGGCAAGGTCAATACCTCACAATATGTGTTACCCTTCACTGTTTGACAAGCACTTCAATCACAATATGCAAGACACAGTACTAGGTGCTGAAGATGACTAATTAAACTAAAAAGTGTGGAACAATTCTTTTTCCTTACACATCCTGAAGGACGTTTCATTTATGTCTTCTTGTTATGAGACCTACTCCATTAGGATAGATCTACTAATTTGTGCTCTGTAATGTATGCCCCAACATAGAAAGGGGATGCCTTGTCACTTCTAGAACCATAACTTTACTTCATTTCTTTTTCGTTCCAAATTAATATAAAGTCTTTACTTGAATTTTATTTAACAACATCTCACCAATAATGGAGAGGCAATATGGTATGATGAATAGTAAACCTTAAAGTCAAGAAAACCCAAGTTTAAGTACTGCCTCTGACATGGACTAGTTTTCTATCCACAGACAAGATATTTAAAGTCTTAGTGCTCAGACAACTCTCTAAGACTATAAATTATAGATGAATTGTCAAGGTCTATTGATAGAGGAACACAGGCTGATGAAATCACAGGTCTAGACCAAAAAAAAAGGTTCGCTAATGTAAACAAAATAAACATATAAATAGATATACACATATATATTCATACATACTCCAAGATATAAGCATAAAAGTATGCTTATATTTATTAAATTTATATTAATGCTACATGTATTTAAAATGTACTCATTTCTTTTATTAAATGAAGTGGAGATTGTTTCATTATTTATACTTGCATTTCACTGCCTGATGCAGTTTTTACTAAAGTAGGAGCTTAATAAATACTTGTTGATTGCTACACATACTCAAACCCATTCACATACATATATACATACATACATACATATATACATATGTGTATATACACGTATAGGAATGCAAGGTCCTGACTCAGGTCATTATCCTTTGAGTTTAGATTCACGTTACAATGAAATGAGACACTCAAAAGGTATTTAACAATTTTTAAAAGGAGTTTTACTTAGCCAAAATATGGAATGAAAATTCAACAAAGATAGTGTACCACCTAGCTAGAATGGCCACCTCCCCCAACCCCAGCCTCTCATACAGACACAAGTCTGGTCAGAATGCCAGGGTGTGGTGGCTCATGCAGTCTTAACACATCCTCAAGGCATGAAGGGCCTGGATTCTACATAGATGAGTCTTTTAATGCCCTTAGCTGACCAGAAAAATCACATAAATGTGGCCAGAGGTCAATGGGAATATACTTAAAAGAATCACAGCTTGAGCTTTACTTAACCCTCTGGGCCAGTCCAGATGGGATGAGCCCAGAGTGACTATAGTATATATAAGGGAATGTAACATATTTACAAAAAAAAAATTATCCACAATTTAATAATGAAAGAGTTTTTGTCTTTTCTCCACTATGGACCAAGTAGGATTCTTTTCAGAATAATGTTTTTAAATGCATAAAACAAAATACAAAGAATTACAAATAAAACCAGTTCTATTTAAATATAACTATCAGGGGACAGCTGGGTGGCTCAGTGGATTGAGAGTCAGGCCTAGAGACAGGAGGTCCTAGGTTCAAACCTGGCCTCAGACACTTTCCAGCTGTGTGACTCTGGGCAAGTCACTTAACCCCCATTGCCTACCCTTACCACTCTTCTGCCTTGGAGTTGACTCCAGGATGGAAGGTAAGGGTTTATCAAGAACAAACAAACAAACAAACAAATATAACTATCAACTATTTTTAAAAGACTGTAAAAAAAATTTAAGTTCTCAGCCCACTAGCTAAGAATTCCTACTCTAATGCCTCATCTCCCTTGAAGGGGACAGTTGTTTACTTAAAAGCACTGTAAGTAAGACTTAGCTTCTGATCAGTTCTGTTGTCTCAGAGAGGCTTCAAGTTGAGCTCTAGCAATAGAAAGAGTCTGCTTTCAGAGGATCATCCTAGTTAAATGTAGAGGAGCTCGTCTCCACTCAACTAAACCCTTGGGACTAGGCAACACCATCCCCCAAAATAAGAAAAAATTACAGAAAGAACTTCAATCCTGTGCAGCCACTTGCCAATATGTGGAGATTGGTACAGAATGCTAGGGCATAAAATTTGTCTTTTTTTCACCCTAGCACAATGCCTTGCTATCATATATGCTTAATTGGATTGGATCGAAAAAAGAGGGCAGCATATGGTGCTGAAACTTATACCATTTTTAAACCATGTTAAAAACATTAACTGCTGATATTATAAATGTGAGGTGCTTTTCCAGGAACCACCAAGTAGACATAATTCTGGAGGAAATAAATCATATTAATCTTGATATTCGTGCTACAAATGAAACCAAAAGACCAAAAGAAATTGCAGCTAAATGGGATGGCTCATAGTTTCTGGTTGGAAAGCAAATAAAGTGGTCATTTTTCTCACATGCCTAAAATACAGGGCTTTGGATGTTGTCAGCACTTAATAAATATTAGTTGGATTGAAGTTGCTTGGATTAGAACATCCATTGCAAATATAAATACTATTTTCAACAATTAATAAAGGTGAAGTAAAAGATGTCATTCCCATTTGAAATAGAGAAAATGAAAATAAAAAGTAAAGGCATATATCAGATTTCCCAGTTCTAATAGGTTAGTAGTTGTTGATTGTTCCTGAGCCAGTTAATGAGAAAGAGAAACTCTAAGACATTGTGAAAGCTGATCACAAGTGAGAATTGGAATAGCTTCAAGTAGGGAGTTCATCTTTAAAGAAGATATAAGCTAAAAAAAATGCTTTTTAAAGTAGGGAAAACAGATATACAGCACCAATCCAAATATAACATTAGACTTGTGTCTATTGGGTCCAGACAATAGCCCTTCTTCCACATGAAAAGGTAGATGAGGTTGATTTCAAATATCCTTGATACCCTTTATTATTTGCCAGGAAACCTCCTGATATATATATATATATATATATATATATATATATATATATATACCTGCCCTTTATGAAACCTAGCTCTCAGAAAAGAATCTGATAAGCCTCCAGTGTTACTTTCCATGGGACATTGGCATTTAAAAAGAAATAAAGGCTTATGTCCAAATTTTTATAGCAAAAATTTTCAGAAATCAGGAGGTGATAGAAATATGAAGCTTTATGTAAAGGAACAAAGAGGAAGTTTCTGAAACCCCAGAAACACCAAGATGAGGGACGTTCTACAACTGACACTACTCCTCTCTCTCATGTCTGCCATATAGTTCTTGTGGCACACTGGAAAGTGTGCTGGACCCAGAATCAGAGGAGCGGAGTTCAAATACCGTCTCTGCCACTCATGATCTGGGCAACTTTGGGCAAATCTCTTAGCTTCCTGGCATTTCAGTTTCCTTATCTGTAAGAAAACAGAATGGATTTGATGATCTTTAAGATCTTTTCTATACCCTAAATCTATAAATCTTGAAGCTGTAATTGTATATCAATGGTAATCAGCTTAAAAATGTGATGAATGCCACAGTTTTAGCTGAAATTTAGTGCTTTCATTTCTTTTCCATATCTGTATGTTCCAGAACTTTTAGAATTTGCTATTTTTACACATAAAACACCATGTAACATAAATATCAATATAGCATATGGAAGGCCATTCTGGAATTGAAGTTTATGCTTGAAGCTAAGATTCTACCTCAAAACTTAAGGTTCTTTCCAGAAATGGAACTCAACTCCCCATTTTCCAGTAGGACTAAATTGTACTATGGTTAATAACTATGTTGTACCCTATTTAAAATACATTTTTAGAAGCACAGATCTTAAATTATCCGTCCAACCTTTTACCTGTTGAAGTTTGAAATTCTCAGACTACTCTTGATTTGTCCCCCAAAAAATATAATCCTAATAAGAATCAGAAATTCTAATAAATCTCCTTCAAGGTGCATTCTCATGGGAACAAGGACAAGCTTGGGGATCTCCAACTTTCAAACTGATTAAATTTGGGGTCGCTAGAACCCAAATGAACACAGACTTTGGGGTCCCCCAGATTACAAGTTGACAATCACAATACCATGTCTGTGTTCTTTATATTCTTTGCAAGAACTCCATGTATGTAGTCTTTTCAATGCCTTGCACACAAAGCTATCTCAAGCAAAATCTGGTCATTTCACATATCACCCCAACATTTTTATGTAAATGAAATGAAGTTAAAACAAACATCAGATACAACTCTAAAGTGGAAATGAAATGACAAAATGGTGCCCCAAAGGTACATGTGGACAGAGAAAGGGATAAAGATAATCTCATTTACTTTGTCTAGATCAGTGATTCCCAAAGTGGGTGCCACCGCCCCCTGGTGGGTGCTGCAGTGATCCAGGGAGGCATTGATGGCCACAGGGGCATTTATCTTTCCTATTAATTGCTATTAAAATTTTTAAAAAATTAATTTCCAGGAGCATTAAGTAATATTTTTTCTGGAAAGGGTGCAGTAGGCCAAAGAAATTTGGGAACCACTGGTCTAGATGGTAGTAGAAAATTTCAGGGGTTAATATATGTAAAAGAATTGCAGTATCATTTTTTTTAAATGCCAATGGTCCAAATCAACTGTTTTCTCTCATCTGACATTTCTTTTCTTTTTAACCCTTCTCTTCTTTCTTAGAATTTATACAGTGTATAAGTTCCAAGGCAGAAAAGCAGTAAGGATTAGGCAATAGGGGTTAAGTGGCTTTCCCAGTGTCACACAGCTAGGAAGTCCCAGAGGTTAGATTTGAATTCAGGATCTGCCATCTCTAGACCTTGCTCTCCATTCACAAAGCCACCTAGCTGCCCCATCTGCTGAGTTTCTAAGTCATTGCCCTCTGCCCCTGGCAGTGTGTGTCCATATGAAGTGGGGTGGAGAATCAAGGAAACTGTGGAGAAGGCTAATTTTCCATACTCTAGAGACACCTTTGCTTGTAAACAGTTAGGTGTTCATTAAAGATTTCTTTGCTTGTAAACAATTGGGTATTCGTTAAATATTTGTTAATTTAATTTGTTCAGATGATTATATCTCCTAAAAATCTATGTAGTAATATTTATAAATATTACCATTTCACTTTCTATTTAATTATTTCATCCACCCTCATTTTACACCTTCTTGAAAGATAGCCTAGTATACTAGATTGAGCTATGAATTTCAGTCAAGAAGATCCCAGTTCAAGTCACACACACACACACACACACACACACACACACACATACACGTACTGTGCAATCTTCAAAACTATAAGATACAGGGGGCAGCTGGGTAGCTCAGTGGATTGAGAGTCAGGCCTAGAGACGGGAGGTCCTAGGTTCAAATCCGGCCTCAGACACTTCCCAGCTGTGTGACCCTGGGCAAGTCACTTGACCCCCATTGCCTACCCTTACCATTCTTCCACCTATAAGTCAATACACAGAAGTTAAGGGTTTAAAAAAAAAAAAAACTATAAGATACAGCAGCTTCTAAATTGCATTTGATTGAGGGAATTCCTCATCCAAAATGCCTTCTACCAATTAAACCACAGGTCTGGAATTGCCCCATAGTTATTTAAAATCATTATCTTATGGACTATTAGGTGGCTCAGTGGATTGAGAGACAGGCCCAGAGATGAGAAGTCCTGGATTCAAATCTAGCCTCAGGGACGTCTTAGCAGTGTGACACTGGGTAAGTCACTTAGCCCCTATTGCCTAGCCTTTACTGATCTTCTGCCTTGGAAACAATGCACAGTATTATTTCTAAGAAGGAAGGAAAGGGCTTAAAAATGAAATAAAAGAAAATCATTTTCTCTCCAACTTAATCTGATGAAGCTTTTGGCTTTTCTTATAAAATTCCCTATGCCTGAAAAAATATTCCTTCACTTACCAAAATCCTGTCTTTAGCTTATTTTCCTCTACATATCTAAAGCCAAATATTCTTATAGGGGACAATAATGGCCTTTTGAGCTTTGGATTTCATATAGTATTTGTTTATATCTTCTGTGTACCTATCCTATATTATTTCATATTATAGGAATTGACATATGTATGATATTCCTATCCTGAGCTCCATGAGTCCAAGGACGAAGTTTTATCTAGCATATAGTGTCTTAAATAGCATAGACCTTATGCCTACTTTTTAAAGTGTTTGCTGAATTGAATTGAGACTTTTTTACTTTCTTGCTTCCGCCAGAAAATGAGCGCAAATTGGAACTAGTGACCAGTCTTTTTAGAAAACCCTCAGACTGAGCTCCCCAAGATATCCCAGGAGCAGAAGAGGGAAAGCAAGCACAGTTCCAATGCTCCTTCATTCTCATTAAGGAAAATCACATTCAGCATTCATTGAGAAGTCATTAAAGTATCCCAGGCATGTGAGTCTGGGCTATGCACTAAATGGAAAACAATTTTTAAGTAGCATTTTTATAAAATCTTCTGTTTGACTTTTAAAGACCTTTCTGATCTGCCATCTGATTAATTTTCTAGTCTTTTTATACTTTGTTCCCCTCCACACCCTCCACAAGCCAACAAGAGGCCTTATTGAAGTTCCCAATTCCATGTCTTTTCACTGCTTGTCCCTCATGCCTTAAAAGGTCTCCTAACTTCCATTTCTTGTCTTACTTTAAGAAAGCTCAAGGGGCAGCTGGGTAGCTCAGTGGAGTGAGAGTCAGGCCTAGAGACAGGAGGTCCTAGGTTCAAACCTGGCCTCAGCCACTTCCCAGCTGTGTGACCCTGGGCAAGTCACTTGACCCCCATTGCCCACCCTTACCAATCTTCCACCTATGAGACAATACAC
>NC_058130.1:510189148-510307564 GCF_016433145.1 Gracilinanus agilis
CTCTCTCTCTCTGTCTCTCTCTCTCTCTCTCTCTCTGTCTCTCTCTCTGTCTCTCTGTCTCTCTGTCTCTCTCTCTCTCTTATTCTCTCTCACATACACACAGACACACAAACCAATTTCAAAAGTCTTAAATTCAGCATTGAAGCAGTGAAATTATTTGACCAAGATTATAAAAGAAAGGATAAATATACTCTGTTTTCTTTACTGTTACAATCTCTGTCACATGAATAGATTCTTGATCTGACATTTTCTGTTCTCATTGCCATCTTTTTCACAAGAACAGTTTTTTCTTTAAAACACATACTCACACACAGGGACACACATTCACATACTCTCCATGCTGTGAAAGTCAGCAGCCAGCTATACTATTCTGACCTTTTTTATGTTCTACCATTTGACTGGACAGCCATTTTTGTTCTTTTTTTAATAGCACTGGTAACTTAGGAGAAAGCAATGGAATAGCCAGTCAATAAAAACAGAAACTACATAAAAGGCAAGAGCAGTGTAGTTTACTATCTTCCATGGATAACACCAGCATTGAGATTCTCCTCTCTTCTTCTTGTGACAAAAATGGCAAAAGGAAAGAAAATAAATTTAACAAGATTGAGAAATGGTACAGATGACTCATTCCATTTGGAATCCTCACACTGGAATCTCTTTGATCTGAGAAGCAGATTTGATATTAGTAGGACATTTTCTTGGTAGTTTTAAATCAAACTCAGAAAAAGTGAAGGACCATAATAATCCCCAGCTACAGATTGATCAGTGTTGCCCCATTAGTTTGTTTATGTCTTGCTTCTTACCCAAGATCCAAAAAGAAAGCATCATCTTCACCATGCAATAAGATGCTATAGATATGTTCACACTGTGGGCTATTCTCTCACATGAGTAGTTAATAATTGCATTTGTAAATGGATTGCATCTATATGATTTTAGCTGAACCAGACTACAATGATAATGTTGAATGGCTAACTACTGACAAGGGAAAGGAGACCATCACTGGTACTCAGATCATTTTAGTTAGTGTAGACCACCAATTTGGGGAAAAAAACTGGATTTGTGGGCTGACAAAATCCTGATTGCTTGTCTATACCATTCATATTAAACATATCACAAACAACTTTTTCCCTCACTTATGCTTCTGAATATCATATATATTTGTCAATAGCTCATTCATATATAAATTTTCCTTTTGTAGCTCAAATATAATTTTTATGGTTTTATTGATAATTTTGGTTTTATACTGCAGACATTCCTAAATATGTCATCGAATATGCCATCACCACTACTACTATCATCAATGAGACCTTCTTTATATTATACTTGACCCATATGGATGGCCTTATCTGACACTTTATAAAACATTCTATGCTCTCATTTCTTTTGAAAAAAGGAGAAATACATTAATTTATCATCAGTTCACCAAGACCAAAAGTAATCACTACATTTACTTGGAATTCTACTTTCTTTTAGGGAGAGATTTCTTCATTCACATTGTTATGACAATTATAAATACCATTCTTCTAGGTTTGCTTTCTTAACTCTGCATCAGTTCATAATAAGTCTTCCTTTGTTTCTCTGAATTCCTCTTAGCAGTGATTGTGTTTTGTTTTTTAACTAAATCTGTGTTTCATTGGCATATAAAGCTCCCCATGAGGATTTACCTTCACTATAATTTATACTCAGAGTTCCCTGGTGGAATGAGAGACTTGCCCAGGTCACACAACTAGTATGTGTCAGAGGCAAAACCTGAAAACAGGTCTTCTCACCAAGGATACAGGGATTTTCTTGCTATTTCTTATAACTCAATCTCTTGATTTATTTTGGAGAGGGAGAAGTATGAATGAGAAAAGATAGTTTTTAATAGAAAAAAATTTTAATTAAAAAAACTCATCAGTGAGGATTATCTTTACCCTAACTATTTGAACTATGTAGGTTGGTGGCTCCTACATATGCGCTAGAAAGGTTCCTTGGGCATACTTCATAGGGACTTTACCGAGACCACTGGGCCTTTGGTTTGAGTATTTTTCACTATCTAATAGGAAGAGAAGACAACATACAACGTGGGATAGCTGTTTGCACTACTAAAGTACCACCAAGTGTCACACGAGATAGCCACTGAGTGTAGGTACAGCCTATCTGAACACTTGACAATCAGGCACCTCAGTAGGTCAAATGCTATATACCTGGAGTCAAGAAGATGCAAGTTCAAATCCATTCTCTGACACTTGCCAGCTATGTGTACCTGGGCAAGTCAATTAGTCACTCTTTGTCCATTTATCTACCCAAATCTCAACCTCTGGGGTCTAACTGACATTTTGACAACATTCATTGAGTTCACTGCTTATTTTGGCACCTTATAGACGTGTGCCTATATTATTAAAAATGTCAGTATCTATTCTCATGTCAAGTAATTAATTCCTTTTTAAATGAATCTGTAGATCTGAGAATGAGAAGCAAGCAAGATACCTAAAGATCAAGGACCAAACTGACAGCCCTCCAGAAATCTGCCAGTGTTTCAGGATGTTAAGAAAGCTTTAACTGCCTGGGCATGTAGTCAAAGCAACTGCTGGGTTCATCTGGCAAGCCCAACTCATTGGAGCAAGCTGTCTCAATAAATGCTTGCTTTGGCTAATTCAGGAAACTACCAGGATGATGGTAGCCAACATACCCTCAGATGGGGGAGGAGAGTGAAAAATTTATATTTTTACATTAAGTATTTCCCTTTTTTAAAAAATGTAGTTCTAAAATCCTGACCAAAGTTCCATAGTGGAGTTTTGCCCACTTTGGGTTTGGTTTGGCTTTCCCTTGCATATGGTGCTCAGATGACTTTGTTTCCCAAAGAATGGTCTAAAATCCATTCCCAGGGGATCAGTCTATTCCAGAGGTCTTGGAGAACCTGCTTGGAAAGTGTCAACAAGAGGGGTCAAAAGCCACAACCATAACCAGACAGGCCAGACTCTAGGAAATCTGCTATACTAGCTAGAGGTCAAGTTAAATCTTTACAGCTGTTGTATAAATCACTTGGGCTTTAAGACTCTCAAGCTTTTCAAAGGCTATATAATAAAATTAGCCACATTATTATAGTTGACTGGTGTCAGAGTTAATAGCCTCTAGACATTACAATAAGTAATAGCAGTTCCTTTCAGTCGGTCATTCCTTCTTATACTTTTGGAAATAAATATTCTCTTCTGAAGCACTCTTATTTTTCATGTGCTGTATTTTGAAAAATCCCCCATGAATACTTTAGTATCCTTCTCACTTGCTAGAACTAAACTACATTAAATGGAAAAGTAAACTTGTTCTTTCTATCTGGTTTTTCTGGCTCCTCCTTTGGGGCTCATGTGAAAGAGAAAGACAAGGGTGTAGATCTCCATTAAAAAACAGCCCCGGGGTAAGGAGATTAGTGTAGTTCCTTAGAAACCCAACCCTAGCCAGAGAAGTTCCTTTCCATTTAAAAACAATCAAATCTGAGCAGAGGGTAAGCAGGGGTAAGGGGCCTGTAATCATAACAAGAGCAGAAGCATTTGAGACAGATGTCAATGAACCATGCCTTAATGCCCTGTACAAGGAAAACTATCAAATATTACTCTGAGGCTTTGAAATAGTTAATTCTTTTCACAGAAATAGGCACTCCCAAATCAAAGCTCCCCCAGTCCAGTAGCCTAAGATTTGAAAGGAGATGGGCAGACAAGTGTTGTCAATGGATGCGAAATCCCTTTCCTGATTTCTGTTTATCATTCATAAAAATCCATAACCTTTATGAAGCTTATTGCTCAGATTAACATATTTGGAACTTCCACCAGCATAACTAAAGGAAAGAAAAGCTAAGGGTGGAGAAGGATGTATTTTAGCCTAGCAATATGTAGTTCAGAAATGTGTTCTACCATATGTTATTCGGGCTTAGGCCAATCTTTTTTTTCCATCTTTTATTCTAAAATAACTTTATATTTCTTTCCCACTTCAACATTTTAAGCAATCAGTCTTAACAAAAGTAAATTATTTCAGCAAGTCAGAAAGTTGTTACTATTTGCTCATAGGCGCTCACCTAGCTCAAGATTTGGGACAGAGTTAACTAGAAGTGATGTTTACAAGGTTTGGAACATCCAAAAGGCCCAATCCATTTGTTTGTTTGTTTTTTAAGACCAGGTCTCCCTATCTCTCCCAAGATAGAAATGCAGGAAATATTCACAGCTAGTTCCTACTAGTGATCAAGTCTGAGGGCTTTGACAAGTTTATTTCTGAGCTGTGCTAGTTTACCTCATCTCAAGCAATCTAGTCCACATCCATCACTCCCACCCCCATCTCTCAGAATCATCATTATGATGCTGAACTAAGTATGGACAGCAGATAGACATAACCCAATACAGTTCAACACGTCAGAGTTCAAGGAATCCACAGTCTGGGCATCCTCTACAGCAGAAATTACAGATGAAGTGCCCCCACAGCTGTCCCCAAAAGAACTATCCTGAATCAGCTTCAGAAGATGTCTTTCATGACCCAAAATCATTTGTTCTGCCATAGGAGGGTAAAAGAAATGGAAGGAAGGAAGGAAGGAAAGAGGAAGAAAGGCAGGAAGGGAAGGAGGGAGGGAAGAAATCTCCTTCAATAAGGGAAGATCCTTGAAGGAAAGGACTGCTTTCATTTTTGCCTTTCTATCCCAAGCACCTAGCATAGTGCTAGTAGATTAACAGACTTAATAAATATTGGTTGAATTAAGTAGAATTGCTTTAGAAAGGAATCCTTGCCTGCTCGATCACTTTACTTCCTATGTTTCCATTGCTTCCTATCTCTATTTGGGGTCAGAAAACAATGTTTTTGACCTTAGCAAAGTATTAAAGATATTCTTGGGTTTTATGCTAACATATTTTTTTACCTTCTTCAAGATCTTCGCTGCTTTTTTATACTCAATTCTCTTAAGCAATTTATCTATACAGATTTAAATCACTTCACTATATCTCAGGGATGATTAAACAGAAAGAGAAATTCACAGTCAAAGGGACACTTCACTTGCTATAAGCCAGTAATACTGCAACGCTGATTAAGTTTCTTATTGCCAACATTGCCTAGCAGGCCCTTAGGCTTTATTTACACAGTATTTTATTTCTATTCTATTATGTCATACTGTTTAAGAAGGGAGTATCCTATTAGCTATAGGAGCATCCTTAAAAAGGGAGTATCCTTCCATATCCATGGACCATAAGGATTAAAACTGAAAGGGTCTTTAGAGACCATCTGAATCAATCTTATAATTTGACAGATGAGGAAACTGAGACTTGTATAAAATATCTTACCCAAGGGTAGACAGCTTAAGAAGCAACGGAGTCAAAATGCAAGTCTGTAATATAGGATTTTTAACCTTGCCATGTTAAGTCCTATGGCTACAAAGGAAAAAAAAGTTTCTGCCCTCAAGGAATTCACAGTCTAATGTGGGAGAAAACATATAAACAATTAGGTAGATATTAACTCATAGATAATTATAGATAACTAGGCAGATAATTGATCAACTTAGTAGCTGAGTGAGGGATGGATAGAAATGGGGATTAGAAACTTGAGGTGAGAAGAGCAGTTAGAAAAAAGGAAAGATTCTAAAGGAAAAGTGGTGATGGACAGAATTAGAATTGTGGTGGATAAGATAAAGGAGTTTTATGATGATAACATATGAACAAGAAAGCTGAATATGTGGGTGATGTCAAGATCAAGGATATTACCAGCTCTGGGTGTGACTGATGTCTAGTGAAGGAGTAGATCATAGGAATGGAGTAGATGAATAAACTAGGAAGTTAGAATATTGGAAGGAACCTCAATATATATGATGAAGTCTCTAAGTATGAGGTCAGGAGGTGAGAAAGAGAAATCCCAAAGAGCTGAGCTCATTGAGGAAGGAAAGATAATGCCCTGGAACTGATAGGTAATAGCTATCAGGATCTGAATTGGTTGGTAAATTTTAATAACTTTAATAAAAGGTTATCACAGCAGGGGGCAACTGGGTGGCTCAGTGGATTGAGAGTCAGGCCTAGAGATGGGAGGTCCTAGGTTCAAATTTGGCCTCAGACACTTCCTAGCTGTGTGGCCCTGGGCAAGTCACTTAACCCCCATTGCCTTAAAAAAAAAAAATGTAAAAAAAAAAAATGTTATCACAGCAGAAGTTAGCTCCTCTAGGGATGGGGCCTTTGTTTTTGTCTTTGTATCCCTGGCCCCTTGCACAAATTAGATACTTAATACAAATTTACTGACTTGAAATAAGCAGGTTCGGTCGGGCAACAGTATGCAACATGCTGAACATACCAGAGTCCAGTAAAGATCAAAGATAAAGTAGGAGACTGTTGAAATAATTCAAATGGTATGTACAATGAAAATAGACAGAGGGAGTGAGTATTTCAAAGGAAAAAAATTGGATTTAGTAACAGTTGATGTGGGCAATGAAGGAAATGACAGAATTCTTCAAAGTTTTGAAGAGGCTGGTGAGGAAAATCATGGGGCATTTGACTTTGATGAAGAAGTTAGAAAAGATAGCTGTTTTAATGGGAGAAGACAAGTTTGATTCTAGGTACTTGGAATTTAAGATAATCAAAAGACATCCAGAAGAAACTGGCATAAGGAAGAAAGAGATAAATCACAAATTCATATGGAACAAACAACAAATCCAGAACTCTTGGAAATCAGTCAAACCAATTATTTGGCATCTTATTGCCCAAAATACTTCAGATAGTGCTGTTGGTATTATGTAGACAAGCTCTGATTAAACTATTTGTCTCTACCTGTCTTCACAGTATTAATTTTTGACCACTTCATAACACAGATGCCTCTGTGCTCAGATGAGCAACCTTTGCTATCCCCTTCTATGGATTAATTAAGAAGCTAGCTCCCAAAACAAGAATTGCTAAAGTGTGGCCTTAATTTTTCAATTAAACTAGATCCTTTTCAAACTTCTTTAAACATATCCTTTAAAGGTGTATTTTTTTAATCAATAAAGAAACTATGCTTGTCATAGTTTCACTTGCAGTGAAAACTGAACTAAATGTATATGCTAAACAATGGCTACATGTTTTCTCTGGCTTTCTAAAGAAAAGATATGATAGTTTTTCTTAGCTGCTCCAAAAACTTCAGAAATTGTTCAGTGGGCAATATAAACTGAATAATTAAGTAGCAAAGTATCTACTGAAGGACAAGAAGCAAATGACAATGACCAACATATTTTTAAACACATTATCCTTTCTGATTCACACAATAATTCTATAAGGGAGATATTATAGGTTGGATTATCCCTATTTTACATGAAAGGAAATTTCAGATAAAATTTCTTAGATGGTGGACCTAGTCATCTAGTCATAATATGTAAGTTGCCAAGACTGGGATTTGAACTCAGATGACTCCTCACTCCAAGTTCTGCACAGTAAATAAAGTGCTAGATTTGGGACCTGAAATTGAATTTGACTTCTGACATGAACTAGCTATATGACCCTGGACAAGTCGCTTAAACTTCTGTACTTCAGTTTTCTCCTCTCTAAAAGGAGTAATAATAGTACCTACCTTGAAGGATTATTGTGAGAAAAAACTATAGAATATTTATACACTGCTTTATAAAACTGAAAGCTCTATATAAATGCTAGCTATTGTTATCAAATCCAGCTCTCTGCATTAGGCCATATTATCTCTGAATGGATAAGACAAGTGGATAGTTTTTGTTGCTCATTTTTCCCCCTACTTCACAGAAAAAAAGACAAGAGAAAAATACAATTAAAGAGGAAGTTAATCAGACTTACTTGACTTAGTTCAATTTGTTTAATATGTTTTACTTAAATATGATTCAAATCAGCTTTTGTTTAGTACCTACTAAATGAAAGGCATTGTTAGCTTTTAGTGACCACTGTATAAAAAGCAGTCCTGCAGCCAAGAGTCTATAATGGCAAGTAATAGAAAAAATATAAACACTAAAGATCTCAAAACATCAACTCAGAAGGTTACCGGAGTGCTAGCTCAGTCAAGCTGAAGATAGTGACCCAGCTTCTACATTTGTTTATCATGTGACCTTGGACAAATTATCTAAGCTCTCTGATTTATCTCTAAACTAAGAGTTGATTAGACAATGTCTAAGTTTCCTTCTTGCTCTAAGATCCTGTGATTTAACTAAACAATAAAAAACAAATTCATTCTTTTATTATATGTCCATTAGGCAAGTTAAAGCAATTATGCTCCTGAAAGAAATGGCATTTGTCTCAATCTCCACCCTTTTCCCTCACTTCTAAACCACAGGCTCTTTTTTAAAGGAGCATAAAAGAGGTGAGAAAAAAGAGTAGTTGGCATTCATTTGAAATAGGTCTTTCATCCTTTTCTCAGAGTTCTCCTCCTGTACCTCCAATCATACATTTATCTAAAAGTATATTCACTACTGCTAAGCCTCCTCATCTGAGTCACCATATTTGCATACTAGGGTCATATAAATAATCAAATAGAACAAATCTATTTTGTTTTTATATATGATGTGCACTTGATTCAATAAACCATTGCTTTTCTGGAGGATTCTTACATTCTGAAGAATTACCTAACTCCCATTTATGTACTCTTAACAATGCTTCACATTAAAATAAAAAAAGTAAAAGAAGCAAAAACATTAGAAGAATACAAGCATCCACATTGAAGTCATGCTCAAAGAATTCAGTTTCCAGTGATATTTAGACCTGAGGCAGGAGCTTCAGATTTCAGTGAATAAGAATAGATGAGTCACTTGGAGCTGCAGTTTTAAACCAGTCTTCCATGTTTAACTCTTTGAGTAACTGAGTAAATCATGCAGGTTCAAATAGGACCAAACATATGCATATCAGTTCAAGTGCTACCACACATAGTTTGGTCTCTCTAGTTGCTAACTTCTTCCTCCCAAAATAGTTTCCCCCCACTGAATTACTGAAAAAAAGGAAGGAAGGAAGGAAGGAAGGAAGGAAGGAAGAAAGAAAGATAGATGGATGAATGGATGGAGAGAGAGAGAGAGAGAGAGAGAGAGAGAGAGAGAGAGAGAGAGAGAGAGAGATCAGTAACTGTTAAGATTCCACAGGAATGGAGAACTGAGATGGTTCAACAAACATTTCTTTAGGAAGAGCTATGTGCAAAGGACTATTCTAGATCCTAGGGAAGTCAATAAAAAAAAAAACAAAACTTGCCTTCATTGGGCTTACATTTTTTCTTTGTTTCTTGTGCAAAATTAGATCGGTATAGAGAATTCCCTTGTAAGGTTACTTTTAACTATAAAGATCTGAAGTTGTTTGGGAATTTATACTCCTAGAGATTTGCCTAGAGTAATGAAAGGTTAAATGACTTCCTCACCCAGACAGTAGCATCAGAGGTGAAACTTCAATCTGGGTCATTCTGACTCTACCACCACAACATTCACTTAGCATGCTTCCTCTGCAATTAACCAGCTTACTTATTATTACTATCTATATAATGCAGAGATTGGGACATATTACTGAGCAAATAAAAGGGGATGGGGGAGAACATCCCAGTCTTCACTTTATTTTGTCAATGAATTTTTCTCATGTAAGCAATATGTATTTTCTTTCACAACATAATGAACATGGAAATATGTATTTATAAAAACACATGGAAAATTTATATCATATAACTGTCTTCTTAGGAGGGGGAAAGGGAGAAAGAGGGAGAAAATATGGATCACAAAATGTCAGAAAACAATATGAATTTTATTTACATGTAAAAAATTCATTTAAATTTTAAAAATAAAGAGATGATTCAAACTACATAAATTGATCGTTTTATCAAGTTTTAATTGATGTCTTTTGTTTTTTTAAATCAACATAGTTTCTCTCCCAATATTCCTTTTTCTTCTCCTTTCCAGAGATTCATCCTATATAACAAATAGTGTTTTTCATGATAAAAAAAAAAGAAGAAAAATTCAACATAATTGATCAATACATTGAAAATATCTGAAAATGTGGGTAGTATATGGATGGCAGGGGAAGACATCTCACATCTCTTCTTTTGAGTGATACTTGCAATTTATAATTTTACAACATTTACTTTTTATCTATACTTATGTGTACAAGTGTTGTTATTGTTTCCATTTATATTATTATAGTTATGTTGCATATTGTTTTCTTAGCTCTGTTTACTGTACATCAGATCATTCAGATTTTTCCATGCTTCTCATAATCATCAATTTCATAATTTCTTACAACACAATTATATTCCATTCCATCCTATTCATGTATCACAATTTGTTTCGCTACTCCCAATAAATAGGTATCTACTTTGTTTCCAATTCTTTGTTATTACAAAAAGTGTGTGTGTGTGTATGTGTGGATGTGGAGAAGGAGAGACAGAGAGACAGAGAGAGATTCTTCGTATTATCTACAATTTTACCATATAATTTCTCTGTTCACCGTTTCACTCCATGAAGATAGATGGAAGGAAAATATAGGTCAAGGCTTAGGACATTGCTTAGGACAGTGAACCATCTGCCACATAGCTTCTGAACAGACATGACCAAACTGCACTGCCTTTGTGAAAGACCATAACAGGGAAAGCTAGCTATTGCTCACAAGCAGGATCCACTGAGCCTATTCCTCAGGCCCTGCCAGAGACAAAAAGATTTTTAATGGACTTGAAAGGCCACTCACTAGACAAGCTTGACTTGAAATGGACTCCACATGCAAGGGACTGCACAAATTTTTGCACTTTAATCAAGATCCTGTTACATTCCTTGATTCTCCTATGTCTTAGGGGGAAATAGTGAAACACAAGCCCAGAATATTTCATCAGTTATTTTGTGCCAGGCCAATTTTTTTTTTCCAGTTTATATTTAGAATTCTTAGGTTGGCAAGGAGCATTGAGACCATACCAAAAATAAGATCTTGTATATATTATAATGCATCCATGTCACACAAATTACCCAAGTGAAGAGTCAAGGGGAGTTTTCTTTACAGTTTATAGTTTTTCAGTTTATTTGGTTTTATATATATATGTATATATATATATATATGCTGGCTCCGGGGAAATGTTTTCATAGATTGACCTTACCCCCTTTGTAGGTTAAGGAAGGGAGAAAAAAATATCTTTTTCCTTGTTCCCTTGTTCTTTTCCTAATTAAAAACTCCAATTAAATTAAGTCCCATTGCTTTTGCTCTCTCTGCTCCCCCATTCTGCCTACTTTCCACCTTCTAGCTTCTTCCTAAACTGCACCAAGCCTTTTGTTTCCAGTGTAGATAATGGGGCCTTTTCAACATCCTCCTTCATCGCACTCACTGAAAAGCGATTATCCCAGAGCCCTTATTTATTGGCAAATATTCCTGTATTTCATTTGGGCTTTCATGTGCTTCGCTGGCAATCCGTGACAAACTGTAAAATTTGCCACCTCGCCCCAGAACAGCTTATGAAATCTGTCAGCTTTCTGTATAATTTACATGAGCCTTAATTATGAATCAATGTTATGTTGTGTTATGAATAGAGGTATTCATAGTTAATGCTTTCAACATGCAGTAAGCAATATCGCTATTATCTCAACGTTGTTCATCTCCACCACTACTTCTTCTGGATGACCACTCTGCTGAATACCCAAACACAGACATTTTACTTAATCTGGCGGTCAAGGGGAAGGGAAATGATGCATGTTCTATGGAATTTTTACATTGCAAATTTCTTGCCAGAGAAATGAAAATCTCCAGGGACTGTTTGTGACTGACACTATATTTTATCTGCACACTGAAACAACACACTTATCAAATGAAAGAGAAGAAGAAAAATTACAAGAGATTTGATCTCCTTTATAGCTTCTAATAGTAAAATACACTGTATGATTAATGAACCTGTCAGTTGTAATGGGAAGAATATGTAACAAGTAACTGTGCATTACTCGTTGGTGATTTTATCTTTTATAAATTCAGCCATGTGTAGTGTGATAAGATTAACTCTTTACATTTTTAAGGTAATGCTCTAAACCCAGTTAAGATGCTGCCTTCTGTGTTTTTTGCCTCCCTGCCAATTGTTAATATGAGTTTTAAGAACATGTTTCCTTCAATCAATAATTACTCAATTAGCAGCTTATTAAGTTTATGTGTCAATAAATCTCACTACCAGGTGTTTGAGGTAAAAAAATAAAAAGCAATACTAGGGCATTGTGGGCATGTGGAATACTTCTATGAGAAAATTTGTTTTTAAAATGTGTTCTCTACTGGATTTATTAGCCCATATAATATTCATAGAATTCATACCTAGACATGTAACTACCATTACTCAGAGATATATGCAAGGCTTAAATTGGGAAGCATAAGGTATTGAGATTCTCACATTCTATCAGATTCAGTACTTTTTAAAAAAAATCACAGAAGGAAGTGGGAGTTGGCCCAGAGGAAAAGCAGTTGCTGGAATGGGGGCATCTAAAAAGGATTTTTTTTTTCTTTCACTACTCCCTGAAATAGGAAAATGTGTTCCAAAATGTTCCCTCTCTGGAGAATTCAAAACCTTTTTTTCTTTTTCCTTAGGATTTTCAGCATTAAAATCCTGGGCAAATAATACCAATGACCTAAGACAAAAGGCCTACTAGATCTAAAATATTTTCCCCACTTCTAGTTTGTACTACCTGACCTGAAATTCCTAACTTTAGGTTAACCAATGGTCATATCCTCAGGTATACATAATTGGGAGCTTTAACTGCTTTCTTAGCTATTTTAATTCATTTTTAAACCCCATGCAATTTGACCTACCCAAAGAAAATTGCTGTCTCTAAGGTTAACAATTATCTTTTATTGCTAAATTCATTGGCCTTCCTTTCTTGACCTTTCTGCTTCTCTTGATGGTGTTGAACACTCCTCCTAGATAATGTCTCTTCATTGGTTTGTCATGACTGTTTTCCCCTAGTTTTCCTTTTATTTATCTAATTTCTATTGTTCATTTTCTTTTCCTGGTTCATAATCCATATTCTCCAACCCCCCAAGCATGGATGTCCCCAGGGTTCTCTCTTGGGTCCTTTTATCTATACTATCTCTCTCGTTCTCTCTTTCTCTTTCTCTTTCTCTCTGCCTCTCTCTCTCTCTCTCTCTCTCTCTCTCTCTCTCTCTCTCTCTCTCTCTCTCTCTCTCTCTCTCTCTCTCTTTCTGTCCCTGTCTGCCTTCTGTTTGTCTGTCTCTCTCATCCAATCAGCTCCCATGGGTTGAATTCTCATTTTTATTCAGATGACACAAAAATTTATATACCCAGACTTTACCTGACTACTGAGCTCTAGACCTGCATGGCTATTACATTCCAGAGTGCCTTGAATTCAAATTGATATTTTTGCTGTCACATCAAATAGGTATTCCATCTCTCATCAGAAACCAGTTTTCAAGGTATCCAAAAGAGGAGAAAATTCCCTCCAAATGTAAAAGAACACAAGAAGTATTATTATTCCTTCTTCAAACAAAGGCCACTAAGAAAATACTCACTACCAATTTTATGTCTGCTTTCCTCCTCTATAAGGCCTTTAGGAGAATAATACAAATCAAAGGTATTCTTGATTCATTTATTAACAGAGAATAGGCAGACATTCCCATGTAATTCTGTACACCAGAACAAATCTTCACAGTCACACATCTGATTAAGAAATACAAGATATTTTTGTATTTGTTAATACATATTTTTAATCAACAAATGTTGATTACCCCACCAAAAAAAGCATTTTTAACAATATAAATGCTCTTCCCCAATAAGATGGGTCCAACACATATATGTATGTATACATTTGGAGCAGACCTGTAATTTTATTGTTGTAAGAACTTTCATTAAAGAAACTCCTTCTATCATTGCAATATGGGCCCTACTTGGCAATTTATAGTCTTAGAAAGTTGCCTTGAGTCCTGAGCAGTTAAATGATTTTCTCGGGGTCACGTGGCCAAAAGGCAGGACTTGAATCTAGCTCTTCTTAATGCCAACACCAGATCTCTACACTATGACATACAATCTTTTTGCATGTTAGTTCATAAAGTATTCCTTATGAAACAGAACTACAAAGATAATGTTTGAATAAAAATAATAATGAACAATAATAATGAACAAGGTAGCTAAGACAGAAGTGTTCACTTTTTATCTGACTTCTGGCTTCTCTGACAAGCAAAGTGACCTTTGAAGCTAGAACTGAATGAAAAGGGTTAAAATGAGTTTAAAATGTTTAAAGTTAGAGATGTGTATGATGGATTCAACTAAACAGCCCAGATAAACTGCTTCCCAGGGTAAATAACTATAGAATTTGAAAGATCATGGAAAATGATAGTTACCACCAGACAAGAGAAGAACAAATATGTCAGCTTTCAAAAAAGCTAGCAAACTGGACTGAGCAAACTATAAACAGTTTTGCTCACTTGACTTCAATTCTTAGCAGAATGCTATGACATTATTAAAAAGGATAATTTGTGAGCATTTAAAAATTGTTAATATGATGGCTTCACATTACCTTTTCTTTTTTAAAAATTTATTTATAAATAATTAATTTAGAATAATTTTCCATGGTTACACGATTCATGTTCTTTCCATCCCTTCCTCCTTCCCCCCTTCCATAGCCAACGAGCAGTTCCACTGGGTTTTATATGTATCATGGATCAAGACCTATCTCTTTATTATTAATATTTGCAATGGAGTGATTATTTAGAGTCTACTTCCCCAATCATATCCCCATTGAACCATGTGATCAAGCAGTTGTTTTTCTTCTGCGTTTCTGCTCCCACAGTTCTTTCTCTGGATGTGGATAGCGTCTTTTCTCTAAAATCCCTCAGAATTGTCCTGAATCATTGCATTGCTGCTAGTAGAGAAGTCATGGCTTCATTTTAAACAGATGATTCCAGACTAATCATTTTTGAGGAGGTCACTAGATAGGTAGCAACTTGATTTACAGGCAAACTGTACATAAATTTTAGTAAAACATCTTATAAAAGCTCATCCAAATCTCAATCAAAATGGAAAGATGTGAGATTACTTATGAGGATGAAAATGATTAATAACAATTACTCATATTTATATACCACTTACAAACATTATCTCATTGAACCAAACAACACACTTATAAGTTTGATTTACATTAACATTTTATCTCAAAAAATTGAGAGAACAAACTCTGATTTGTAATATTGGCTACTTTCCAAAGCATAAATGCTAAAACTGAAAATATAACAAAAGGCTCTCATTCTCAGCTTACATCTGCTTTCAACACACCCTTGTATTTTTTCTTCTTGTCCTCAAAGGAGCAGAATGAGAAAAATTTGGTGTAGTAGATTTAGCTTTGATATAAGAAAAAATTTCTTAACAAAAGAGTTTTCCAGAAGTAAAATAGACTTTCTCAGAAGATAGTAGCTTCCCCTTTACTAGAAATCTTCAAGACAAAGCTCTTAGACCATGTTTGAAATGTTGTCAAAGTCACTCCAATTCAGGTGCCTATGCATTTAAATGATCTCTGAAAGGAAAAGGAAAAGGGAATATGTACTTCTTAAGCATCTACTATGTACCAGATACTGTTTTAAGCACTTTATAAATATTCTTTCCTTTCATAATTTGATGTCCTATACAATTCAGAGATTTCTCTGCTCCTAGACAATTATATTTGGCTTTATCAAAAAGATAGATGGATAGAAAGATAGATAGATAGATAGATAGATAGATAGATAGATAGATAGATAGATAGATAGATAGATAGATAGATAGATGATTTAAAATTAGTGGGCTACAATATACATGGTGAAAGAGAAGGATAAGAAATAGTTTTCTCTGGAATCTATAAAATATTGAACATGACCTTAATGACCTTAAGTGAGTCTTCAGTGACTTACTTATGAAAGGAAAAAAGTTAAATAGGATGAGAAATTATGGAAATATTGTTATCTATACTAGAGAAGGAAGAATTCACTCTCAGTGATATCACTTACCTGTCCAAATGTTGTTCATTCATTCAATGGTGTCTGACAGACCATAGCATAAAAGGCCCTTCTATCATCCACCGTCTTCTGAAGTCTTTCCAGGCTCATATTGTTGCTTCCATGACATCATCTATCCATCTGATATTCTTCCATTTCTCTATCATTTTACTTTCAATATTTCCTAACATCATGGATTTTCCAATGAATCCTATTTTCCTATTAAATAGTCAAAGAATCTAAGCTTCTGCTTCAGGATTTGTCCTTCCAATGAATAGTCTGAATTAATTTCTTTAAGAATTGACTTATTTATTTGGATCATGTACTTGGGAAAACTTATTTGGAAATTTATCAAATTTTTAAAAAATTAAATGAAATTTTTTAAAGGAATGACTGATTTGATTTCCTTACTGTCCAACAGACTTTCAAAAGTCTTTTCCAGAGCAGCAATTCAATAGTGTTGATTTTGCACTGCTCAGTTCTGTTAAAATAGTGAAATGTAAATCTTTTCTTAAATTTTATTGATATTTTTTGTTTTTACATTACCTCCATTTCTAAATATATCTCTCCTATTGTCCCCTCCCAAAGAGCCAGTCCTTATAACAAAAAAGTAGGGGACACAGGTAAGCAAAATTAACCAATATACCAACCAAGTTTGGAATTATACAAAATGTTTTCCAACTCCACTTGCACAATAAAGAGAAGGAGGGACATTCTTAAATACTTTGGGAGGCCAAGACAGGTGATCATGATTTCAGAGAATTCAGTCTTAATTTATTGTTTTTGTTCTTCCTATTTATATTGTTGTGGCTATATATATTTTGTTCCTGCTCCTTCTTATCAATTCATATGTCTTCCAATGCTTCCCTGGATTTTTACAGCACAGTAATAGTCTATTGCATTCATGTACCAAAATGTGTTTATTCATTCCCAAATCAATGGATATCTCCTTTGTTTCTAATTCTTTTCTTACACAAATAGTATATCTATAAATATTTTGGTATATAAGGGATTTTAATGAAATGCGAAATTGTTAACTCTTTTAGGTCGAGATTCATGTCTTATTTTACCTTTCTATTATCAATATCTAACACAATGCCTTATTACTATGTGTAAGTATTTAAAAATAGGTATAGAATTAGAAATGGTCATATAGGCCTTAGAGCTACAGTTGACCCTACAGTTTATTTAGTACAAGGTTTTCATTTTAAAGATGAGGAGAATAAAGTTAGAAGAAATTAAATAATTTTCACAGGGTCATAGAGGTAGCAGGACCATGAACCAAACCTAGGGCATCCAATTTTTAATCTGGTGTTCTTCCCACTATACTATAAATTGCCATCAGAGAGAATAATCTTCAAAGAATCCTTGGGTTGTGCCATTTTTCTGCTCAAACATCCTGAATGGCTTCCCAAGACCTATTGACATTCAACAAGCAGCATTTGTCAAGTATCTCATATTCAAGTTGCTATGTCTAAAATGATAGCTATGATGTTTTCCTTCTCAAGAAGCATATAAGGGGGCATACTGGGTGGCTCAGTGGATTGAGAACCAGGCCTAGAAATAGGAGGTCCTGGGTTCAAATCTGGCCTCAGACATGTCCCAGCTGTGTGACCCTGGGCAAGTCACTTAACCCCCATTGCCCAGCCCTTATCACTCTTCTGCCTTGGAGCCAATACACAGTATTAACTCCAAGATGGAAGGTAAGGGTTAAAAAAAAATTTTTTTAAGAAGCATATAGAGGATGAAATTTAGATATTTTAGCATAGCATTAAAAGCCCTCCATTAGCCTCAACTGAATTTTCTTATCTATACTCCTAGGAACCCCTTAGATTCAGGCAAAGATCATTATTTCTCTCCCCCAAATAAATGTTTTCCCTTTCTTGTCACCATGTAAGCAGATACTATTCCCATCATTTTCCCTACAACTATATGTCTTTCCTTTCCCTATGGACCTAGATGACATGCCACCATCTCCTTAAAGTCTACTTTGATCCTATTCATCTAGAAGTGACATCTCCTGGCTCTGAATTCTCATAGCAAGATATTTATATCTTTCTTGTGCCACTGTTTATATTCTATATTATAATCTAATTATTTGTGAACATAGGCAGTTGCCCTGATAGGTTTCAAGCTCTTTGAAAAATCTCTATTTAATTTATCTTTGCATCCTCCACATGGCCTTATATATGACAAGTTCTGAGTTAATACTGAAATTTGTTAAATTGATTAATTAATTGATTTTCCTAGATTCTTCCTTTAGCATACAAACACATAGAAACATACATCTACTATATATACATATACAAACTCTTAAGGTAAAACCTGGGGTTAATTTATTTTCCATTCTAACTGTATTTCCCCAGCCACCATGGAGTCCATCTCAGAGAGAGAAGCACAACTTCCTGCTTCCCCATTCCATTTAGAAATCTCCAGCCCTGCTTGCTAAGCCAACTAATCTTAAACATCTTATTAATTTATCTTATAACAATACATGTACTATTATATATATATATATATATGTATACATATATATATATGCAGGTATATAGTCTATACAATAGATGTAAGGACTTTCTGAGCCCTTTTCAGGGATGCTTAACCAGTTTTGGTGTCCATTTATCAACCAACCTTCAGTCATCCTGACTTTTGTCTTGCCACTGGACATTGATGACTCTGGAAGAGAGAGGGAGGCTGATGACTTTGTGCAACTCTGCCTCACTTAAATCCAATCACACACATGTCAAGACATTACCCCAGTCAGAGAAGGAAGAGGAAGAAGAGATGGAGTGTCAACAAGGCAAAGAAAGGAAGAAGACAATTGTTAAGAATCTTCTAGACCAAGTTTAGTAGTTTATGATGGTTCAGAATCACTTTATTTCAAAGTTGGAAAATACTTCAGAGACCACTTAGTCCAACCCATATATGAACAAGGATGTCACCTAATATATACATTTAAAATCAAGACTTTGCATAAATATCTCTAGTTAAAGAGGAACTATGACTACCTAAAGCAGCCACCTCTATATATAAACATGTTAGATAGTTAGGAAGTATTTTTCCCCTTATATCAAATTTTAAATTTTTATCTTTACAACTTACACCCATTGGTTCTGGTTCTTTCTGAGGAGGACAAATTTTATCCCATTTCCAAATTGCAATCCTTTGAATACTTAAAAACAGCTTTTTGTGGCATGATACTAAATGAATTGCAGCTGCTCAATGCATTTGTATTTTTCCATTGTTAATATTTATGAAATTTATCTACAAAATTCATAGTTGTAATGTTCTTTTTCTATGTCCAGACTTGAAAATCTTCATAGCCTAAGTCATCATTGTTCAAGCTCAGTCCAGAATACCCAATCCAAAAGAGGATATAGAAAACCAGCCTGGGGAGTAACATCAGGATGTAATGCTAGGTCCTTAGCCCTCCCTCCACAATTTGGTTCTGCAGCCTAAAACTGCCACATATTCTAGAGTTATCCCATCTTTAAACATTAGCAGAACTTATTTAAGTAGATGACTTTAAAGCATATGATTTTGTAGAGAGGAATGCACTATTATTTAACTAAATTACATTTGTAAAATGTGAGACTATTTTCATTGCCTTACATATCTATACTTACCATAAGACATAAAAACCTAAAGTATTTCACTTGCCAAAACAAAATTGTTTCAACCATGCCCATAATAATGATAAGCTATGAGGGAGGAATAATTTATAATTTAAGCTCAAGATTTATTTCAATTATCAAACTACTTGGAAATCTATATTCTCTATTGTACTTAAAATTTGTCATAGGTAAGGAAGCTAATCATTAAAATGATTGGTTTATTACTTGTCTGAAACAATATGAAGTTGATTGCCTTTAACTTTAACCCATTATTAGCAATGCTATCTGTGCTAACAGCCTTAAATGGAGACCATAGAAAATCTTGCTGCCTATGGGAATTGGCCACAGAACCCCTGAGTTCCTATAGAACAACAAATCTGAAAAAGTAGGAACTTTATATCCATAGACAGTTAAGTTTTGCCCCTTGGGAGTTTTAAGATTCAATATTGCACCCAAGACTGTGCCCTAGAATACGTTAGCTTTCCAAGGAAGCAGACGGTTTTAAAGATGCACTGTAACTTGTGCTGAGTTGAAATTCTTAGCCACAAGATAATTGTACTTGGCTTCTCAGTTGTAGCCTAACAAGGAACATATGGAATGCATACACTCTCTTCTTACATTTCCAATTATCCAAGCAAAAATATACTGTCGTTATATGAAGATCATCCTTTCATTAAAACTCAAATGTTTTCAATTTGGGGTTGATTCTCCTTCTAAGACAATACTAAGATCAAGTTTCCTCATACTATGTGTTGTTTTGGGGTTGTCCCTTCTTCCTTTCATCTAATATCCAAAAGTCCTTTATAGAGAGGTTTTTGTATTAATCAAGACGCTAACTATGACCACAAGTAGGTCTCTCTATGGCTGTGGTTCATGATTATGGTCTCTGGTCTGAGCAGCTGGTGAGAAGATGTAAGAAAATTAGACCAGCATGTTACACACTGGTAATACTCAGAATTTAGGAAATGTTTCATTTTTTTGTGTCTGTATCCTTAGCATTTAACACAGTGCCTGGCACGTGATATGTAACTAATAAATACTTGTTGATTAGTGGACTTGTATAGTTTAAAATGTTTGAAATGCTTCTTTCCTTTTGATATATTCATTGATTTATTTCTGCCTCCTCAAATCATAGGTTAGTATTGGAAAGGAAATTTAGAGTCCATTTGGTTCAAACTGAGGGCAAATTAATGACTAATATTGTCATATCCCTTTATGGTCTACAAAGCATTTTATAAAAATCTCATTTTAAAGCTTTTTTATAGAAGAGGAAACTGAGATCGAGAGAGGTGAAGTGGTTTGCCCAAAACATCTAAGGTATGATTTGAATTCAGGACTTTTAAACTTCAAGTCCAACACTGTGTCACCTACCTGTCTATCCAAGATCTCATTGAAAATAATTGGCAAAACTACTACTACAATGCCATAGCTTTTTATAGATCTCTCCCATGTCCCTATTTTTTCAATTTTCTTTTTATTGTGAAATTGATCGTCAATATACAAAAAGACAGGAGAGACAATTGTATAAAAAAACAAAACTTTTGTTTTTTTTAAAAATAAATATGTATTTGCAAATTAAAATGATGCCACTGCATAAATTCATTAAGAGATTTAGTTGGTACCTTGACATACGAGTTTAATTCATTCCATGGTCAAGCTCTTAACTCAATTTGCTCATGTGTCAAATCAAATTTCCCCATTTAAATGAATGGAAATGCAATTAATTCATTTTGGCCCCCCCAAAAAAACACATGGATTTTTTGTTTTATATGTTTTTAAATACAAAAGTATGCTTCATAAATAATGAATGAATATATTTATAGATAATAAGAAAGAATGTAAAGAAATAAACTTGCTTATGAAATGTTATTTACCTTCAAGGTCTGGCAAAGATGCTGGTAAAGGAGGTTTTCATTTTGTACTCTATCACTTAACATAACATTCTCTACTCACGTAATGCTATATTTAAATGTGAAATTGACCTTACATATTACTTATGTCATGTAACTTTATTGCTAAATTTAATTGCTTTTCTAAAATTTACTTAATGATTACAATTTTCTTCATTGAATTTTGGCTGTTTTGCCACACTTTCCTCAATTTCACTTAGAGGCCATTTCAACAAAAACCTTTCCATGGAAGTTTTTCTTCCTCCCTTTCAGAATATTTTGATAATGTATGAAACAAGTGTCATTACACTGCTCCAATGCACTATCTGCTGCAACTTTTTCTGGGTGTGTCTTTTCAATAAACTGTTTAATTTTTCCTCAAATTCTCAATATTTCTTTAATCTTGCTTGCACCTGCAGCTCCTCCCACAGGTGGAAGCTCATGATTGAGACTACTCATACCTCAAATTGCCTGTGACTTAAGGTGCTTGAGTATCAAGGTACCACTGTATTCTTGTTGTTTAGACATTTTCAGTCAGATCCAACTCTCCTTGACTCCATTTGTGATTTTCCTGGGAAAGATACTGGAATCCTTTGCCATTTTATCCTCTAACTCATTTTTATTGATGAGGAAATAGAGGTTAACTGACTTGTCCAGGATCACACAGGTTCAACCAGATTAGAATTCATAAAAATGAATCTTTCTGACTCCTGGATCAGTACTCTATTCACTGTGCCACCTAACTAGCTGCCCATTAGTCCCTGATTGACCAAATTATCTAAGGATGCTTTATTGAACTAGATAAAATTAATCTGAAGAACAAATGGTGAAGGATCGCAAAGGAAGTAATGAAAAAATGAAAGAAGGAATTGGCGCTCATTCTACCAAATCTCAAACATAATAAAATAAAGCATTTGATGCTGGTTTAAAAATTTGAATGTTGATGTTGAAATAGATTAAAGTAAAACCCAGAAACAATCAAACAAGGTATCATATTGTTTGGTAAGTCGAAGGTTATTAATCACTGGAAAAGAATTCTCTATTAAAAAAAATAGTAAGAAAGCAGTCTGGTAAAAATCAAACTGAGATGAATATTTTATCCTATTCTACTTCATACTTCCTGTCTCACAGCCATGGGCTTTGAAGAAAGGGTTTACCAATCCAAAGTCAAGAATTTTTCACTATAGTGCTATGTCTCTCGTGTCTCTTCTATCTCCCTATAATAGTGAAAGCTTCAAAACCTTTTTAAAAATTTTTTTAGTTAATCAGGGAGTTTATTGGATGATAGGTCACTCACCAGAAAGACCTTCAAAGTCATCTAGCCCAACCTTCCTAATTTAATACATAAGGTAACTGAGGTTAAGGGATTTGTTCAAGGTCATGTAAGTAATAGAGCCAGCACTCAAATTCTGCTCCCACGTTCTCACAAGTCAAAAATGAGTGCTCCACATTCAACCCTGTTTCCATTAAAATACATTGTCTTTTCTTGAGAGTAGGCCTTACTTTTTATCTTTGTGTCATCAGAGACTACCATAATTCCGAGCACACAGAAGGTAGTTAACATTCTTTTTTTGGACTTTTGTTTTCTGTCTCTGCCCAGATAATCAATATGTTTGTGTTTTGTTTGGATTTTATTTATAGAAACAGTCAGGGAGCCTTAAAAGTATTAAAGTCCAATACTAAAAAATATAGGACTAAATATATTGAGAGGAATGAAGAGGAAAGATTACAGTACTAGATGGCCCACCAACCCTTAATTTTCCCTTGCTGAAACATTGATAAATAAACCTTGCTCTATCCCTCAAGGAGAAACTCTTTAGCACTAGAAGCCAGAATCAGTACTCCAATTAAATTGAATTATCTATTCTGATTGAGACAATTGCTCAGCATTTGTAGAATATCCCTTTATTCTCCTTTTTAAGACCAATGGTCTTACTTTTCCTTCTTTGGAATGTCATCAGTCTAGATAATTCTACAAAAATCCTAGCAATTAAGTTGCAGTAAGTTCAGCTAATTCCTTAAAGCTCCCAAGGAGGCATAGCATCTGCATCCATAGATAACAAATACTTTCCTTTGCTATTCATTTTGCAAACTTGTTTTCTAATCTGGCTTGAAACTATGCACCCAATTTGACTCAAACCTGACACCGTGGTTGATACTAACATTGTAGTGACAACTGAGGTGGAAAAATATCATCAAAACTTTGGTTCAACTAAGTAAGCATTGTTCCTCAGCTCTGCCTTTTCCTCTAAGGAATAATGTACTTCTTGAAGAGCTCTACAGAACATCCACTCCAGATGCATTAGGCTGTGGAAATATTGCATTGAAAATTATCTGTTTTCCTCCATAAGGAAAGCCTCAAGTAATGTTTATAGGCTATTTAGCTTCTCCAGTATACTAACCTAGAAGCTAGATAGAGTACCTTGACACATTGTCTGGACTCTTAAATGCCTAGTTAAAAATATGAATGTTCTTTTAGTAGTGACAATCAATATGAGACTCACCAAAATATCTCTGAACCACATTGGAAAAATAATAATAATGATCAATAATTGTAATCCAACCATGCCTGCCCATTCTGGGCATTTCTGGTTCATGTGCCCCCCCATAAGTGGAGGATACAGGGTTTATTCAACATTCTAAGTCCTTTTTTTAACTGGAAAGAGCATCCAAATCAAGGACCATAAGTAAGTAACAAAGTGAACAAGCATCTATTAAATGCTTACTATTAGCTAAGTACTGAAGATACAAAGAGAAATTGATATCAGGCCATATCTTTGAGAAGCTTACATTCTAGCCTAAGTACCCAACAATGTAGATGAATTATAGTTTCAAATAACCAAACATTGCCCTCTGTTATGTTGATCTTAACAGAGATATTTGGGAAGCTGAAGAGATGGCCTGAAACTAGAAACCTGCAGGACTCACTCCTTCCACACACACAGGCTAGAGTCAGTAGGGAGGGATTGGTACTCCTTACTCTCACTCCTCCCACCAAGCAGTTGGAAATCAGTTGGAAATGGAGGCAGGACTGATGTCTTCTGGCAAGGCTCAGCAAGGCAAATCTCTAATGATGTTCACCTTCTCAACTTATATTCCCCACAGGTTTGACTGAGGGACAATAGGAGAAACTTGATGTCTTGTAGTTATCAGGGACAGATGAATCTAACTTGTATGGGCCTGACAGCTGAAGAAAACTTAACTGAAATTGGATGTAAGTATTCCCAGAATAATAAACAGGCACTGCTCCCAAAAGATGAAGGTTTTACTGATAAAAGAGGTAGGAGGAGGTAGGGAGGTTTTTCAGGGATTAGGATAAGCTCTGGGAAGCCCAGAACATTTAGATAGAAATAGCCCCTCCCAGCCCACCCACCCCCTGGGAGGGAGTGGCAGACTTTATATCTAGCTTGTCCTCAAAGCTTATAATTATCACTTCAAATATCTAAATAACTAAATAACAATTGTGCTCTTGCTAGAAAGGTCTAGTTCAGCTAAACTGGCAAACTGCAAAGAAGAACCAAAATGACTATTGCCACAGATGGCCTCCAAAGCATTCCCAAAACTAGGAACAGCAAGCAGAGAGATCTGCTCACCTAAACCCCCAGGAAACAACTGTCCCTAACTGCTTAAACTGTCCCCTCACCCAGAGTTCTCTGGGGGTAGGGGGGGTTTCCCTGGAATTCTGGGTGAGACTTGACCCTGTATCTTGCAGGAATTCCACCCTGCCATTTCCAAGTTACACCTCCAATTCCATACCAATAACTAGAAAAGTAGAGATTGTCACCATGGTGTAGTACAACAAGCACTAGTCCCAGTATCAGAAGACTTAGACTTGAAAAACAAAATATGTGATGTTGAGCAAATTATTTAATTTCTCAACCTCAGTTTTCTTGTTATAAATGAGGGTATTGGACTGGACAAGATGACCTCTGAAATCCCTTTCAGTCCAGAACTAGCTCTACAATCCTATTATCAGCTAAATATCATAGCAAGTAGCATATCTTCCTTTCCAGCACAATAGCCTGAACACATAAGGATTTACTAGGTGATACTAACTCAGCTCTTATTCCTGATGGTCTGTATGTTGCTAATGAAAACCACAAAGCTTTGTTGACTAACCTCAATTGAGCTCTTACTACTTCACTATAATTCTTTTCATCTCTATTTGGTTGAATTTATTATATTCCCCCAGAATCACCTTACAGCTAGAAGTGACCTCAGATACCTTTGTCCAAAGTTAAACCTGAACTGAAGTGTCCACTAAAATTTGTGAATTGATCCAACCATTCGGGAGGGCAATTTGGAATTATGCTCAAAGGGCTATAAAAGAATATGTACCCTTTGATCCAGTAATACCACTACTAAGTGTATATCCCAAAAAGATTTTTTTTTTAATTTGAAAAGGACCTTTTTGTTCAAAAATATTTATAACTGCTCTCTTTGGGGTGGCAAAGATTTGGAAATGAAAGTGATATCCCTCAATTGGGGAATGGTTAAAAAAAATGTAGTATATGACATTGATTGAAAGAATATAATGATGAACATGATGATTTCAGAAAAAGCTAGAAAGACCTACATGAACTGGTGCAAAGTGAAATAAGCAAAACCAGGAAAACTTTGTACACAGTAACAGCAATATTGTGGAACAATCAAATGTGATAGACTTTGCTACTAACAGCAATAGAATGATCCAGAACAATTCTGAGAGACTTATGAAAAAGAATGCTACCCACCTACAGAAAAATAACTGTTGGAGTAGGAATGCAGATGGAAGCATATGATTTTTCACTTGTTTATTTGGATATATGTTTTAGGGTTTTGGTTTTACAAGATTATTCACTTACAAAAATGAATAATATGGAAACATGTTTTGTGTGATAATACATATATAACCCAGATTGAATTGCTTGCCAGCTCTGGAAGAGGGGATGGAAGAAGGGTGGGAGACAATTTGGATTATATAACTTCAGAAAACTCAGATGGAAATTTGTTATTAAAATAAATACATTTTAAAAAAAGAAAAGAAAGAAAGAATGTTGGGAACTTAGAGGGTGAGAAGGAAAATATACCCAATCTAAAAAGCAGATTTCATACAGAAAAACTGGTTAGTCTGAGATTATACTTTTCATCAAATAAACTCCATGAGTCGAAGGACAAAAAGAAAAATCTCCACCACAACAACAAAATATCACATTGTCATTGAGTCTCCATTTTCTGGGTGGTCTATTAAGGAGTGGGGAAGAGGAACACTGGATTTAGGTTCAGAGAGAACTTCAATTCAAAACCTAGAACTATCACCTACTATTTGGACCATCTTGTACAAGTCCCTTAACTTCTCTTGGCCTCAACTTCTTCACCTATGAAAAAGATGCAACTGAACTTGATGAGCTTTCCAGATCTAAATTCATCATACTATGAATTTAACAGACATCAGTAAGGAAGAGGATGTAATGGGGAAAGTAGTGAACTTGGAGCCAATCAGCAGAGATGTTAATTTGAATCTTTTCTTTGACACTTAACTTCTATCTGATCTTGGATAATTTACTGTGAACCTCTCTGACATTGTCTTGTCATCTGTAAAATGGAGATAATAATAATATCTATCATTCAGGATTGTTGAAAGGAACAAATGAAGCAAGGGGTATAAAGTACTTTACAAACCTTAATTACGATAAAAATGTTTGTTGTTGTCTTCCTACAATAAAGAACTAGCATAATGCAGTGGAGAGCTGGAGTCAGAGAAAATTCTTCTGAATCAAAGTTCTGCTGCTTATTATTTGTATGACCTTTTCAACTCAGTTACCCTCTGTGCCTCAATTTCTTAATCTATAAAATAAGAGAATTAGAATCAATAACATTTAAGATTCCTTCTAGTTCTATGTATGTGAAATTATGCTATTTTTAGTAATGTCACTACACTTTCAGACTGTTCTTAGTTTTGGAAAGTTTTTCCATATAGCAAGGAGAAATCTTTCTATTATTTCTACTAGTTTTCCTAATTCTTCCCCTGGCAACCCAGCAAAATAGGCCTAATCCCTCTTCTACATGACAATTCCCCAAATACCCCAAGTCAGATGTCATGTCTCCCTCAGCAAGGCTTTTTGTCCAGGATAAATAGTCCAATTTCCTGGAGGAATTCCATGTGAACTGGAAAGACCTCCAGGAATTGATGCAGAGCAAAAGGAACAGAACCAGGAGAACATTGTACACAGAGACTGATAAACTGTGGCACAATCGAATGTGATAGAGTTTTCTACTAACAGCAATACAATGACCTAGGACAATTCAGAGGAACTTACAAGAAAGATGCTATCTACATCCAGAGAAAGAACTGTAGGAGCAGAAAGGCAGAAGAAAAACATATGATCAATCATGTAATTCGATGGGGATATAAGGGTTTTGATGTTAAAAGATCATTCTACTGCAAATAGGAATAACATGGAAATAGGTTTTGAACAATGATATATGTATAACCCAGTAGAATTGCTTGTCAACTCCAGGGGGTGGGGGGGGGGGGGAAGAGGCAGGGAAATCATGAATTGTGTAAACATGGAAAAATATTCTAAATTTTAAAAGGGGGCTGGGAGTTGATAAATAAATAATCCAAGTTCCTTCAGCTGACCCTTTTATGGCATGCTCTTTAGGTTAATCATTATCCTTGTCAAAATGATCAGATATTTCATGTCAATGGTCTTCCTAAAAAAAAAAAAAGATGGTACCTAGAACTGAACAGAGTTTTGAAGATGTGTTATGACTGGCAGACTACAGTCCAATAGTCAGCTTCCTCATTGTCAACACTATGTCTCACAATTCAGTAGACAATATTAGCTTTTTTGATTGCCATATCACATTGTTGGCTCATAATGAGCTTGAAAACTGCTGATGCATATATATTTTGCATGTGAACTGCCATTTAGTCATACTTTCTCCATCCTTAATTTGCATCACTAAATTTGTGTAAATATTTTTAAGTAGTCTGTGACTTTACATTATTTTCTATTAAATGTAAAATTATTAAACTTGGTCCAATGTTCAAAATCATCAAACCCTTTTTGGATTCTGATTTGTTAGCTTTCCCTCTCAGATATGTAATAAATGCAGATTGGATGAGCATGCCATTTATGTTATGATTCATATCACTGATAGAAATGAACACCATTTTTTATGTGCTCAGAAAATATCTATTTGTCTATCCCTACCAGGATATCCTACTTGCTGCCACCTCAAATCTGATATGGCTCAAAGCAAAATTTTAAAATCAAACTTCCAAACTGGCCCTTCTTTTAACTTTTCTATTTCCATTTAAGGTGTTACCTACCTTCATCATAGTCAACCAGGCAGGAAATCATCAATTCATCTTTGTCTCTGCCTTGTCCTCTATCACCTATTATCAGTGACAAATCCTGATTTGTCCATTAGGATTATAGGATCACAGAATTTTTAAGCTAAAACAGACCCAAAAGAATACCAAACCTAACACCTCACTTTTACTGATGAAAAAATTGAGGTTTAAAGAAAGAAGAAAAAATTGGATTATAATTAAGATCTTTGGAATCCAAGTTCCTTGACCTCATCTCTCTTATCTCAGTTGTTAGGACTGATTTTTTTTTTCTGCCATCAATCTATTCCCTTCTCTAATCTCTTAGGCTCTTGTTCACCCAATCTACCCACGAAGTCTCAGTATGGTCATATCATTTCTCTATTCAGAAACTTTCAGGAGCTCCTGATTGTCTACAAATAAAGCATAATCTAAGGAGTCTTGAATTCAAAGTCCTCCACAATGTGACTTCAACTTTTATTTCCAACCTTGTCTCATATTGCTTAGCTTTGCACAGCTTTATTATACTGATTGCCTTCCCATTCATTCTTTGTTTGTCTTGCCCTGACCTTCCCTTCCTCAATACTTCTGTCCCTATTATCTCCTGGTCTGCAATGGCTGGAATGGAATCTTCTTACCCTTTATTTATACCTGTTAAATTTTCCTCTTTTTTCATGACAATTCTTATTGGCTTCTCCTCCTTGATGTTTTCCTTGACTTTCTTGTTGAAAGCAATCTCTCCTTGCATTTTTCTTCTGTTTTGGAATCAATACTAAGTATCAATTCCAAGACAAAAGAGCAGTAAGGAAGAGGCAATTGGGATTATGTAACTTGGTATTGAAGGTACCTGAGGCTATATTAGAACCTACAACCTCCCATCTCCAAGCCTGGCTCTCTCCATTCTCTGAGCCACCTAGTTGCCCTAATCAGTACATTCTTTCCATAAATTTAGTTTACCCTCAGTATTTAAGATATGGAGGCAAATTTCCTTGAAAATTTCTTGAAATTTTCTGATGTCTAGGCTCTTTCTTAATAATGGCTTTCAGATAGCATAATAGTTCTTTTTTGTATAGTAATTTTTAAAATATATTTTCTTAATCTATTTTCTAGGTCAGTTGTATTTCCAACAAGATATTTCACATTTTCTTTGCTTTTTCTCCTTCTTTCAACTCTGTTTTATTGTTTCTTGATGTCCAATGGAGTCATTAGCTTCTACTTAACTAATTGTAATTACTAAGGAATTATTTTCTTCAGTCAACTTTTGTACTTTTTTTTTCCATTTAACTGATAGAGTTCTTTTCTTCAGATAATTTGTATACTTCTTTTGCCATTTGACCTATTCTACTTTTAAAGTAGTTCTTTTTCATTAGTGAATTTTTGTACTTTTTTGTCATTTGAACAATTCTTTTTTAAGGTGTTATTTTCTTCAATATTCTGTGCCTCTTCTATCAAGCTATTTTTTATCTTTTCATAATTTTTTGTCACTTTCATTTCTTTTCTCAATTTTTTCTTTTTCACTCTTATCTCTTTCTTTAACTCTTCCAGGAACTCTTTTTTATTTTTAATTTATTTTTAATGATATTTAGTTTTTCCCAATCTAAGTAAAAGCAACATTAAAATCATTTTCTAAAATTTTGATTTAAAATTCTCTGTCTCATTCCCTACTTTCCTCCTTCCTTGAGATAATAAGCTATTTGATATAGGTTATGCATGTACAATCTTGAAAAACATATTTTAGATGGGTCATATTTTAGAAGAGGGGAAGAAAGAAAGAAAGGAAGGAAGGAAGGAAGGAAGAAAGGAAGGAAGGAAGGAAGGTAATAAAGTGCAAAATATATATATTTCATTCTTCATTCCAACTCCATTAGTTCTTTCTCTGGAAGTGTATTGTATTTTTCATCATGAGTCCTTTGAATTTGTCTTGGATCATTGTATTGCTGAGAATACCTAGGTCATTCATAGTTGACTGTCATAAAATATTGATGTTACTATTTACAATGATCTCTTGGTTCTGCTCATTTCATTTAACTTCAATTCATCAACTTAGTATAGAGGATAATACAAGTCAGAGGACTTAATTTGAATTCTGGCTCTGCTATCTGTAACCTTGGACAGGTAACAACCTTTCAGTGCCATGTTTTTCTTGTCTATAAAAATTGAAGTAGTAGGACTGACTCAATGACTTCAAAAGATCCTTTCCAATTCAGTGATTCAAGATAGTTATACTTCTACATCGCTGCATTTTATATCCAGTACCAAGCATCATGCCTGATGTACTTACAGTGCAATCTTCTAAAACTCTTTGAGACTTATGCAAGACTCACATCTCAGTTTTGCTTTCATCCCTCTGGTTTGAACTATATTAAGCTTAGATATTACCTTATGCTCAAGTTCTTGAAGTACTCTCTATTTTGGGTACTGATTCTTTTTCAGTTTCAAATATATTTGCACAAGATTTAGTTAATCCACATATTTTCATTCTTCGTTCTTATGCAAATGGAAAATTTCTTTTGTAGAAAATGTTTTCTAGATTGTTTTCTCTTCAAATGTCTTTCTTCATTTCCCCTTGATCATTCATTCCTCTACCATGGCAGGCCTTTATTTGGTTAGGCAATTTGTTTTTCCTCTGATAATCATACTAGGATGCACATTGTAGTCTTAAGTTTCATCCAGCAGTCCAGGTTACACAGAGAGGGAAAACTAGATTTCCAGTTGACTATTTTTAGCAAAGAAGCCTTACAAAAGGATGACTCAGCCCTCTGGGCTGCCTTCTACACACACCTACTTATGGAGAGGTTGGCAATCATCTATTGCAATTATCATATAACTTTATAAAGGTAGCCCATAACATGACTATAATCAATGATCTGACATTATTCCCCCTGGCTATGGAATTTGAAGCATAGGATTATTCAATGCCAACCTTTGTGTTCTTTTGGAAAAAAAAAAAACTTCTGAAGCCTGCATGATTATCCTATATTTCAAAAGATATGAATTTCAAATCAATTCAACAATGTTCATTCAGCACTTAAGATGTGTGATGCATTGTTCTAGACACCAGGAACAGAAAGGTAGAAATAGCCCAGTTGCTGCCCTCAAGGCACCATCTTGGGAGAAACAAAACCATGCTTCACAAACATAACACAAAGGTTAATTTCTACCCTTTAGTCTAGTTTTACACATAAGTGACTTTAGTTTTTATGTGTTTTTAATATAGTTTATAATAGGGAATAAGTATTTATTAAACACCCAGTATGTGCCAGGCACCATGCTAAGGACTTTCCAAATATTATCTCAAGTGATCCTTACAAGATCTCTGTGAAGTAGGTGTTATTTTTATCTCCACTTTACACAGAGGAAAGTAAGGTAGAGAGTGGCTTGCCGAAAAGTCACATTAAGTACTAAAGTGTCTGAGGACATATTTTAACTCAAGTCTTCCTGACTCTAGGCCCAATTCAATACACTGTGACCTACCTATTCCTAATAATTTTTTTTCCATTGGACTTTTCTAAGTGATTTTGAGGTCTTTAGAACTTCCTTTTTAAAAATAATCCTTTGGGGATGATGTAAGCCAGCAGTAAAAAGCTATTATTATAATTACTATTTTCTGATTACCATAAATTCCCTTTTAGCAAAGATAAAATAGTCAAGAAAAAAAAATAGTCACCAAAGTTACTTTGCCTGGCATCATCTCGTTACCCTCTATCAGGCAGAGTATCTCACCAAACTGTGAGTTGAACTGGTATAACCAAAATGGCAAACAATTTAGAATTATATGAGAAAAGAGACATGGTTAGTAAGTATCTGAAGCAGGATTCAGACCTGTGTTCTATATTCCACATTCAGAATTGCATTCAGTTATTAGAGAAATGATGGAGTCTAAATAAGAAACTTTGAGAAATGCAAGCACTTTCAACTGAGAGGTGAGAGGTTTCGTCGAAGAGATGACACCTTGCAGGAACATCAAGGAAGAAAAATTCCAAGAAGAAGAGATATAGAGAAAGTGAGTTCTACCCATTATTGGAAGAGGGAAAGAAAAGAGGCAAAAAAGTAGAAAAAGACAGAATAAAATTAGCAAAAAAAAAAAAACCTATTTGTAGTCATTTTCAATAGCACATGGAAAAATATCACATGAAGAACAGTAATAGTAGTAGTAGTAGTAATAATAAATTTAATATTTACAAAGCACTTCGCATGTGTTATTTCATTTGACCTTCACTACAACCCTGGGAGGTTCATAGGATCACTAGATGATAGATGTTGAACTGAAAGATAACTCCAAGACCAAAGAGGCTTCTCTCCTCACTTTACAAGTAAGGAAACTAAGCCACAGAGAGGTAAAGTGATTCACCACAACTAATGCTGGAGGGGCAGGATATGAATCCATATCTTCCAGACTCCAAAGCTGATGCCTAAACTATATTAATTATTATCTTCCATGAAAGAGTACACAGAAAAATAAGACCAGAAAAATAGATTGGAGTCAGGTTTCAAAGGCATCCAGTATATGATTTTGAGATTTGATTTTAAACTTGAGTTAACAAGAAGTCACTGAATTTCCTGAGTATGGGATTGACAGGGTCAGACAGTGTAACAGGAAAAGGATAGAGATAGGATAAGATTTATGAGAAGTGGAAGACTCTTTAAGGCACATTCTAGAAACTCAAGGAAAGGATTTTAACAGGCAGAAGGCAGAGGAGGAACAGTCTGGAAGGCACAACTAGTAGAGAATAATGACTTCCTGTAGGAGATTAGGGGCCTCATGCCTCAAAAAGATTGTTCTGACAGTTGTGTAGCCACAGAAACACTATTCTGATATTCAGAGTGACTAGAATTTTTTTACTTACATTAATGATAATTATACCATTTTTAAAAATGGAGATATCTACTGAATGAATTGATATTTCAGATGACTCAACTACCAGTGAGGAACTATTGGCTAAAGGTAGAATTGATAAGAACCTTAAGAGAAAGTAACCATTCCATCTGAGAAGTTGTGGAAGATAAGAATTGGAAAGTCAAGAAGAATGTCTTGCAACTTAGATGTTGGAAAAGCAAATTTTAAAGAATTTTTTAAAAAAGATAAATAGCACAAAATGACATGACATTCCTTGAAAGAAAGCAACTAAGAAGAGATGGAAAATTCACAAGAAAGAAATGCTGAAGATACAAAGAAAAATAATTCTATCAAGGAAGAAAGGGAGAGAACATGTCTAAAGAGGAATCCATAAACCAACATACATTTTTTAAAAGTGTATTATAAAGATTCAAAAAAATGTAAACTATGATGAATATAGAAGTGCAAAATGACTTTAAGAGTAATGTCTAGAGTTTAAAAGTTCAGAATAAAGTAAGACTGGAAAGGAAAGGTAAAGGCCACAAAAAAAAGAAAGGTTTTAAGATATATTGGGAGAAAGAATCAGATAAAAGAAAGAATAAAATAACTGCTCAATATGGATGGGAAGATGATAACATGATTGAGAAAGGTGATGCTTTTCCACTTTTATTTTGTTTATTTAACTTGGTTTAGAAGAATGGCCTTTGCCATGGAAAAAAATGGCATAATAATGGCTAATAAGGAGTTAAGATAGAGAGATTGGGGGCAGCTAAGTAGCTCAGTGGATTGAGAGCCAGGCCTAGAGACCGCAGGTCCTAGGTTCAAATCTGGCCTCAGATACTTCCCAGCTGTGTGACCCTAAGCAAGTCACTTGACCCCCATTGCCTAGCCCTTGCCACTCTTCTGCCTTGGAGCCAATATACAATATTGACTCCAAGACGGAAGGTAAGGGTTAAAAAAAAAAGGGGGGAGATTGTTAGAGAATGGCCCTTCATGAATTCAAGTCACAACTCCCAGATGAACTACCTACTAAGGTACTGAAAAAATTGACGGAGTTCTTTACTGAACCACCATTTGTGACAACCATATAACCACCTAGCTACCCCATGACTAGAATTTAACTAGATTTTATTCAAGCATTTGACAAAGATCTTCATGCTATTCTTGTGGTCTTGATGGATGTACAGAATTGGTTGTATACACATATCTAAAGAGCTGTAACTAATGGTTTTATGTCATTTTTAGAAGGAAATTTCTGGTTGAAAACATGAGGTATCTGTGCTTGATTCTAGCTGTTCAACATTTTTATTAATGTCATGAATAAATATAAAACATGGCTAGCATCGCTGACACAAAGCATCAAACTTAAATATGCATAACTGTGTGATTACTGGAAGAAGCCAAAGATTAAAGGATTTCAAAGGCACAACCTGGATATGAAGAGTTAGATTCAGATAATGCCAATAGGCTAGTGAAGTCAGTGCTATTTCTTTCTCTACATACATTGCTAGCACTGTGATGCTCCAGTAGTTGGTATCTCTTGGGACAATGCTCTTTTGGACCTGCCCAACAGAAGAGACAAAGAGGTGCAAATTAAATGCATAATACTTGAAAATGCTAGGGAACAAGATGTATATGTGTAGCTACCTGAAAATGAAAACAGATGAAACACCATCCTGGTTGTATAACCCATGCCAGCTTACCACAGTCATTGCTACATATTAGGCAATTAATAAATCTTTACTTATTGATCTTCAAAAAAGGGCAAATATTTATATAAATCACATGGAAATATCTATGGACACTCATCTACTATAGGGTGGAAGGATGGAAGGAAGTGAATTTATAACTTATCTGCTGGTGGAGACTTGATGCTCAGTGCAAAGGGTAATTTTTGTCTGGGGAATTGATGCACTGCTGTTGTGTACTTAGAATTTCAGATAGAAGTCTATGTATAAATGTGTCTTTATAAGTACCTTAAAAGAAAGTCAGCTGATTAAAGAAAAAAGGAAATTATAATAAAACGGATACGTTCCCAGTGGTCTAATGAATGGAAATACAAACACATATGCTAGATATAGTAGAACATTGACTCATTCATTAATGGGAAGACCCTAGGATTGGCAGCCATATGTTCTGAAATCCCTAAAAGGCACAGGCGACTTGTCACTCAACCACAGCACTCTCTGGCTTTAGGTAGTATGCATTACAAGTTATCTAAGTAATTAACTGATAACCAAAAGTCCAAGGTCAGCCAGACCCTAGTGATATTGCCTTCCATTGTGTCACAAAGGTCATGTTTACCAAATTTGAAGATGATATAAAGCTAAGCAAACATACTAGATAACAATCAGAATTCAAAATGACCATCCCTTAGCTGAAGTGCTGTGTTAAATCTAATAAGATGAAATTTAATATTGAAGCTTTCTATAGATTCAGTTTCTTCATCTGTAAAACCTCACAGGAATATTTTGAGAATCAAATGAGATAATGAACGTGAAGCAATTTGCAAATTTTTAACTGTCATATAAATGTTAGTCATTATTTTTATTAGGCACTTAATAAAGTTGCATTGAATTGAACTGAATTTTGAGTCCATTAGACTTCTAATGATCTCTGAGTCTATTAAATAATAAGTTATTAGATTACTAAAAGAAGATCCTTTGTAAGCTCTCACCTGTAAGGTAGTCTCACAACATAGACCCCTGAATACATAATTATAATTATAGACACCCGACATAATAGATACATTCATGATTGACACATCCATAAAAGAAATACTTTTATATATAATAAATATGCAGAACAGTATTTTATATATATTTTACTTGATTTTTATTGCTTATAAAAACCAATTTTAATTATTAAATCACATTAAAGGAACTGAATCAGCATCATTCAATAAATTCCTATTTGTACTTCTTTGTGAAGATGAGGAAAACTAGAGGACATCTTGTGCATCATCATATATTTAGAGTACAACAAACAGTTAAAAAACTGTGGGTAGGGGGCAGCTGGGTAGCTCAGTGGATTGAGAGCCAGGTCTAGAGACAGGAGGTCCTAGGTTCAAATCCTGCCTCAGACACTTCCCAGCTGTGTGACCCTGGGCAAGTCACTTGACCCCCATTGCCTACCCTTACCAATCTTCCACCTATAAGTCAATACACAGAAGTTAAGGGTTTAAAAATTAAAAAAAAAATTAAAAAAAAAACTGTGGGTAGATCACTATGCCCACAAAAAAATTAATCTAGACAAGATACAGCTCCTGCCTTCATGAAGCTTTGGAATATTTGATGCATACATAAAAAAGCATAATTTATATTGATATATTATAAATCATTGATCATAAAAGCTGGAAAGGACTCAAGAAAATCAAATGACCCAGGACTCCTCCTATAGCTAAATATAGAATGTAAACTCCTTGAGAACATAAACTACCTTTCAATTCTGTCTTTATATCTTATTATGAGGCAGGCCTGACTCAAGCCAGTCTAATGATTCATGCTCAGTGTTAGAGTGAAATGACACATTTGTGGAACATAAAAAAGCAATGTGAATAACTTTACTAATAAAACTCCAAAGCCCATTAGTGAAGATGAATGACCCATACCTGCTGGGATGCAGGGCAGGGTGGAGTTAGCAACAGTAGGAGAAAGGAGAACTCCAGGCTTTTCTATCTCTTCAGTGTTGGCAGTTTCTACAAATTTCTTTAGGTCCTGCAGTCACTTCAGAGCTTCTGGCTTCCAGCCTCAAGAGAGAAAAGGGAAAATGTCAGCCCCGCTTCAGGTTGAAAAAGACTCTGGTAAGGAGCTCATCATAGGAGAGGAGCTGCCAGTCTCCATCATCCCCCTATTCTCAGTTTACTTCAGTAGAGATTTCAGAGAATTATCCTTTGGATGCTATCTGAGATACTCTTGATTGAGCTTAATTATCTAGACTCCAGTGGGAGAGTTCTTTTACTCCATATGGTCACACATGTTTCTGGTACTTATACTTTCTCTGATTTCTGTTTTTCTACCAACTTCAATAAATGGGTTGCTTTTCTATATCCTTTGTATATTCATTAACTGGTATTTGGTGGGAAGGCAATCAAGTCTTAGATATAAAACTTGAGTTATCCTTTCCCCATTAATGAACAGAGCTCAGACGTTTAGCTGGACATGAAAACCACAACCCTTAAGACAAACAATATTTAAAAAAGGAGATAGAATTCTAGCCTAGTGTTCCCTCTCTCTGAGAAGGACAAAATGGCCAAGCTTCTGGTCCCTACCTCCTGCTTCCCTCCTGAGAGAAATTAAAATCTCCCTTAGGAAAGTTGGGGAGAGAAAAATGTAAGTGTCAATTCTGCCTTCTTTTGTACCACAAACGAACACCCCACCCCCATAGCAATGGTACATGTGGAGAAGAATTCCACCACATTAATGACAAAGAAAAAAATTGTATAATTCCTTAGGTTAAAAAATGAGTAATTTATTTAAAATGGCAACTTTCTCCACCTCCATATTCACCCTGGCAATCAGTCATTCTAGGTTAGAAAGGTGTTACTTAAGTATAAAGAGAATTCTGCTAAAATCTTAGATACTGATGACCCATAGTCTATGACTTTTACATCTCAAGCAAATAAGGTAAATGCATGCTGACTTCAATGTTGGTCCCCTCATCCCCTTAAAGAGTAACTACATAAAACAAATGCCACTTCCTGCTTCTCCCACGGCACCTCTTTCATAATATTTCATTAACTGAATTAAAGAAATTGAAGCCACAAAATAAGTGATAGGGCTAAAGAGGATTGAAAGAGTTCAGTACTGGAAGGGAATTTACATGTCATCTAGTAAGACCTCCTCATTTTATAGAGGAATAGACTGAAGTCCAGAGATGTATAATGATTTGCTCAAAGTTACATAGGGAAATCCAGTAACAGAAATGTGAAAACTATTATGTGGGATCTGGGTTTCAGGAATGGAAAGGGAAGGCAATTATTAATTAGGAGAATGAAAAGATGCTTTCCTGAAAAGATGGCATTTAAGTTAGGTTCTAAAGGTTGGCTAGGAACTGAACAAGCAAAAAGGAATGCATTGCAGGAATGGGGACCAACATGATCAAAGGCACAGAGATGGGAAAGTAAAGAGTAGGGACAAGGAATAAAGAGTGGTCTAGTTTATCTAGAATGTATAAGGCTAAAAAATCAGAAGGGTGTCAAAAATCATGAGGCTCTTGACTGCCAGGCAAAGGAGTTATCAGCACATAACAGGGAACCATTGATGGGCTTTAAGCAGATGAGTAACATGACCAGATCCACACATATGTTTCCCTATAATTGTCCTAACTTTCATTAAATAATCCTATAAAATATAAATACTTTCTTCTGTTGCATAAGTAAATTTATTTCTAACTTTATAGATACGTGTCTATATGCTCAGTTATAAAGCAATAGTTTTGTCTCCATGGTGACACTGGCTGTCACGCTTGTGCTAGTTTCAAGTTTATCTTAAGTACTGTCATATATTTTCACAGTGATTTTCTTCTTTGGTACCTTTTTCATGTGGTATCAAGTGATATAATATGTATAAAGCACTTTACACAATGCCTGGCACATAGTAAATCCCCTCAGTGGTATTCGATGCTAGGGGAGGCAACATAACATAACTGATAAGAAGGTTATCTTCAGTCAGTAAGAATTGGGATTCGAGGTCCACATGATAGTTGTGTAAAACAGAGAAAAGCAAGTAACCTCTCAGTGTTGCAATCAAGTCCACAAACCAATGGTTCTTAAACTTAAAAAAAAAGTCATGGCAGAGTATTCTTGACTATAAGAAACTATATGTAGCACATTGAACATTTAAATTGGCAACATGACAGAAGGGTTGGGAGACCTGCATAGTCAGTTTCCTTTTAAAAAGAGTATCCATTTTCCATAAATTTTTTGTGAGCACAAGGTTCAATGTACTTTGAGGTTAGTGCACGTATGTAAAAGGCAAATGTTTATTTTATGAAAATTCTACTTACCAGGATGCTGGGTAAATAAAATTTGCATTAAACAAAGTTATTCATAAATTTTCTTTTATCTCCAAGTATATAACATCCAAAATTTCATACATACCAAATAAAATTTGTGGCATAATAAGGCACTATACTGTACCTTTTGAGAACACAACTTTCAAATTCTGAGTTGCAGAATAGTTGCTGATATGCATTTCCTCAGCTGGAGTTCACTAAACCAAAGAAATTATAAGTCTAAATGAAAAGGGTGCAGGGAATCGTATCCCAAGGGTACAGGAGTAAGTATTGTAGAAGTTAGTGAAGCACAACATATTTCGAAGTCAATTTTGTTAAAGGGTCCTTGTTTCTTTTACAAAAAAGTTTTGAAGAAACTTTTAGAAATTTATTCTATAAAGCATGCTTTATATATAGTAAGTACTTAATTTTTTTCATTCATTCACAGATACTTTCAAAAGTATCTTTATACATCCATACTGTCCTTCTTCACCTCTACCTCTTCTTTCCTGGTGCCCCCTTCATGTCTTGATTCAAATTCTATAAGCAGTATTTCTCAATACCCCTCATTGCTAGTGTCTTCCCCATTGAAATTATTTCCTATCTACTCTGTATATATCTTGTATGTACCTAGTTATTTCTAAGATGTCACCCTAGCTTCAGACATAGTAGCTATATGACCCTGGCCAAGTCTTCTGGACTCAATTTGCCTCATTCTACTCAATTACAAAATGGGGGTGATAATGGCACTTCCCTCCCAGGTTTGTTATGAGGATCAAATGAGATGTTTTGTTAAGAGAACTGCATAGTGCCTGACACATAGTAGATGCTTAACAAATGTTCCCTTCTTCTTAGTTTCTTCGTTCCCAATAGAATATGAAGAATATAAGCAACTTGACAGAAGGAATCATTTTTACCTTTAATTAGCACTTAGCACTTAGAAGACAGTTAGAAGGACTAGCTTTGCTACTGTCTATTTTATTGTGAGAATCAACAAACTAGTGAAAAGAAGGCTTAAAACCAGTAATAAGCAGATGGATAAAAATTAAAATAATCATGAGGTAAAAGATGGGGAAATGCAACAATGGAGGGAAAAAACTGCATGTAGCAGAGTTCTGAATTGGTCAAAGGATTCAAAAATATGATTAGAAATTATAAATCAATCAATAAATTTTTATCAAATACATAGTATATCTTATGTGAAAGGATAAAAAGGAAAAAGTGATCCCAGTGCCAAAGTTATGCCACAATAGTCATAGCAGGACTATTTGTAAAAGTAAAGATCTACAAAAAAAGTCAATATACATAGAAACTAGAGACTGGTTTAACAAATTGATATATGAATGTAATGGAATTTTGCTATATTCTAAAGAAGTGTGAAATCTTGTACAAGGTGTTATGATTGATCAATAAGTATTTATTAACTGCTTACTGTGTTATCAGGAAATATACTTATATTGGAAATAGAAAAGCAGATCTGTAACAGTCTTGGCCTCCAACAAGCCAACAAGAAAACAGAGGTAAAAGAAAAACATACATGATAACTTCAACAAGGTAAACAAAGGCAACACTAAAACACAATGAAACCTGGGTTCAATCATTTTAATCTTGTCTGATTCTGTGACCTCATCTGGGGTTTTCTTAGCAAAGATACTGAAGTTATTTGCTGTTTCCTTCTCCAGTTCATTTTATAGATGCAGAAATTGAGGGAGAGAGGGAGAGAGAGAGAGAGAGAGAGAGAGAGAGAGAGAAGCTGTCTTAAAAAGAAGAATCACAAAATCTCACTACTGGAAGGAACTAGAACAAAAATCTCCTCTAAAAGGTACTGAATGATTAATCATCTAACTTTTCCTTAAAAATCTCTGGTGAAGGGGAACTCACTATTTCCCTAGACAACCATTTTAGTTTTAGATATCTCTAATTGTTAGAAAGTTTTCCTTACTTCAGTAGTTCTCAACATTTTTTAACTCTGGGCCCTTTTACCGTATTAAAAATTATAAAAGATAACAAAGATCTTTGTTTATGTGGCTAAATTACCAATATTTATTATATATTAATTACATTAACACTGATAAAATTTTAACATATTAATTCATTTAAAAATATTTTAATTATATGTTAACCTAAATAATATTTTTACAAAAACAACTACATTTTCGAAAACAAAATTAATGAAGTGTCTTTTTTGTATCTTTTTGCTAATTTTATTAATGTCTGACAGTGGAGGATAGCTAGATTCTCATCTCTCCTTTTATATTCAATCTCTTGTTTGGTTGAAGTGTATGAAGAAAATTCAGCTTCATAATGATGTGTAGTTAGTAAAGGGATCAGTATTTTAATAGACAAAAGACATCTTTATATCATTCTGAAAATAATTTTGACTGTGGATTCCCTAAAAGCCCCATAAGGAATCTTGGAATACATTTTCAGACCATACCTCACTTCGAACCTAAATATGCCTTTTTGAAACTTTTTCTCATTGCTCAAATGAAATAATGTGTGGAAAGTATTTCATGAAAATTAAATTGCTATTTAAATGTCCATCCTCATCCAATCATTATCCAATCACCACCACTACCACCCAACCACCACCATCATTGCTTCTAGTTCTATCTTCTGGGACCCAGCAGAACTAAATCCTCCTTTCACAAATAAAAAGTCTTAAATACTTGAAAGCAGCTAACTACCACTATGTTTCCCTTTTTCTGGGCTACAGACCTTCATTTCATTCAACTATTTCTCAAATAGCCTGAATTTAAAATCCTTCATCTTACTGGTCACTCTTATTTATTTTTAATTTATATATTAAAATTTATTGACTATAAAAGTTGTCAGAACAAAAAGAAAGCAGCAGAGCCACTCCCTCCAGAGAATTTTAAGAAAAGAAAAATAAATTCTAAGATTTAAAAAAAACCCACTAAACTAAAACAGCTGAAATAGAATGGTTCAACAATAGATCATTACTGGAAGTCTTCATATGGATACTAGATGACTTTGTCAGACCTGCTGTGGAGTGACTTTCTGCTCTGGAATGAACTGTAATCTGAGATCTGATATCCTAGGAGTGTATGATTTTTAACTCCAGTGAAATGATACCATTCCTTTTAATTTTTATTGACATTTTAAAATTAATTTTATGAGAAATTTCTTGGAAATGGGTCAAATAAAGGGGAGATGTTTTTGTTTGTTTTTGTAAACTATACTTGAGATAATGCAGAATGCTTCTGCAGAATCCCTCCAATTTTCCATTTTAAATGGTTATTTAGGAATATCTCCTATCTCTGTTCAAAATACCCCAAGTGGGAAAAAAAAAAACGTCTTTTTATAATCCATGTATAGGATTGTTGATTTTTAACGTGTCCTTTGAATCAGAGGCTGCTCAAAATAACTCTGTGGAAAAATCACTTGATATCTTGTTAAAAAATAATAAAACGGGGACAGCTGGGTAGCTCAGTGGATTGAGAGTCAGGCCTAGAGACAGGAGGTCCTAGGTTCAAATCTGGCCTCAGATACTTCCCAGCTGTGTGACCCTGGGCAAGTCACTTGACCCCCATTGCCTACCCTTACCACTCTTCTGCCTTGGAGCCAATACACAGTATTGACTTCAAGACAGAAGGTAAGGGTTTAAAAAAATAATAATAATAATAATAAAACAACCTTGTTATGTTCTGTCTTAATGTCTTCCCAGTAGTAAAATTCTGGGGAAAGACGTGTTCCCTTTAAGAGAGTACAAATTGTATCATATTTCAAGCTATGTAAGCCATAGTTTAGTTCTGACCGATTACATGTGTGTATATCAAGGAGAATTGGAGTGGAAGAGTGGGAGGCTGAAGGCTTTTCTCAAACAGACAAGGCAAGTAAAGACTTAAAAACTAGCTGCCACAATATTGGGTAGGAAAAGAATACCACAGAATTCAGAAGAGAGAATTAGAATCAAAGGAGGCAATTTAGAGGGACAAATGGTGCTTTTCTCCCTGATAAACTATTGAAATTGAGGGAGGCAAGATGAGCAGACAGACAGCCCTTCTTGAAGGGAGGTGATTACTGGATAAGGAGACAAGATTAAGACAAAAAGTAAGCAAGCATTTATTAAGCCCCTCAGTAGGTTCCAAGCATTGTATTTTGTGCCAGGGATTTTTAAAAAGGTATAAACATAATACCTACCTTTCAAGGAGTTCATATTCCTGTGAGAGAGACAATATACAATTACATAGAAATGAAATCCATACAATGGCAAAGGATATTGATGATTATAGTTCATCCATTTTTTTAAGAGGACCAGCAACATCATGAGGTGATATCTTGTCTTGCTTGTGAATTGGACTTAAATGAGACAGACATGCAAGGGCCATCATCATCACTCTCTCTTCCCAGGTCATCAAAATCCAGTGGCAAGAGAAAAGTCAGAAAGATTGGCAATAGCCTAGGTCAGTGATGGGCAAACTTTTTAAAGAGGGGGCCGAAGGAAAGGAAATGCTCGTCTGTCAGTCTGTTTCTAAGGCAACTCTTTTGAAGTTTCACTATTTTGTATCCTACTCACTGTATTTGTCAGATTAGGAATAATGTCCTGTGGCCGGATAGAACATTTCAGGGGGCCGCATCTGGCCTGCGAGCTGTAGTTTGCCCATCACTGGCCTCGGTTGTAGTGGATGACCTTGACACCTTTGATACCTCACCAAACTCTAAATTTGGTCATCTCACAGGCAAGAAGCTAGAGAAATGAGGGGGAGGGCTAGAAAAGGTCTATTGCAGAAGGTGGAATTGGAAGCTGTCTTGAAGAAAGATTAGATGGAGATGAGGAGGGAGATCATACTACAGATGAAAAAGAGCCGGTGAAGAAACACTGAGTTGGTAAGTGGAGGACTTGTTTATGTAGAACAGCAAGAAAGTCAGAATCATTAGAGTAGGCAGTAAATAGCAGGGAGTTAAGAAGACAAGCATGTCTAACCAAAGTTTTGGTCATTTATGATGAAGTCTTCTTTTCCCACTGATAATGCAATGTAGTTCTAGATCAGATAGTCTATGTCCCCTCTTAAGTCAAAAGCATCAGTAGGATGCTTGGGAGGGGGGAGAGAATAGGATATGGGTGGAAATAGCTTAGGCTAAGTAATTTTGGATAACAGTTGAAGGGTAGAAAAATAAATAAGTTTACCTACCTCGGTGATGGCAAACCTATGGCACGCACACCAAAAAGGGTATAAAGAACACTCTCTGTGGGCACACCTGTAGTCACCCAGCAGAGTTCGTTACTCTAAAACCAGAGAGACTCAGAATAGAGATGTTCCCCTCCCTCTCTCCATGCACCTGAGGACATTCCTCACTTCACCCACCCCTCTGCCCAACAGCCCAATGAGAGCACTTCCTCCCTCCCCTGTCTGTAATAAGAGGGTGAGGGTGGGGGCAGGGCCCAGCACTCCATCTCTAAAAGGTTCTCCATCACTTGTTTTTAAGTTTTAAGAAAGGTAATGCACCTGAGAAGTGGAGCAGGACAACAACCAGCTGTATTCATCAAACCTAAGGAGTTACACCAGTCTCACCCCTCCACGAGGGCAACTAATAGCCAGCATCCAAAAGCAAGGAGAATAGGGGCTTTCAATTGTGATGTTTGAAACTATCCTTATAATTAGGCTGGTAATGAACTTAACAATAAAGAAGAGAGAGATAGGAGACAGAAAAGACTAGCAGAACAGACCAACAACAGAATTCTGGTTTCACTACTTACGTTTCCCTAAGCATTTGGGGTGTTTGTCTAGAAAAGTATTTTGTGCCAGCCCATTCTAAGCTAATCTGAAATATGAGAAAAACGAGCATTTGGCCATGATGAATCCATGGCAAATTCCTTCTTCCTTCACATGGTCCAGTATCAGAGGCTCATGGATCCTTAGCCAGAAGTCAAAGGACCTTGACATTTATGTACATCTCATTCTAAATTACATGTTATTGGGACAGCTGGGTAGCTCAGTGGATTGAGAGTCAGGCCTAGAGATGGCAGGTCCTAGGTTCAAATCTGGCCTTAGACACTTCCCATCTGTGTGACCCTAGGCAAGTCACTTGACCCCCATTGCCTACCCTTGCCACTCTTCCACCTAGGAGCCAATACACAGAAGTTAAGGGTTTAAAAAAAATAAATTACATGTTATTCAAAATATAGAAATTAGTCATTTTAGGAAACATTATGCTATTTTAATGATTTCTAGTTTTTTTATTAAAAAAACTTGAATGGAAATGCCTTCTATAATCTTTCAGGTAGAAAACCATTCCTACATAATTGGATCATAAAGCCAGAGGTATTTACCTAGTGCCAGTTTGCCTAAATTTCAGGCATAAGAGAAAATGACTTCTAGATTGTTAGCATGCCATTCCCAAATCTATGATATGACAAACATCACAAACTCTACATGATTCTCTCTGATATATCTTTATATATAAGAAATAATGGAGTAAGTTTCCTAATAAGTAATATATGCATGGACACAAAACAAATAAGTCAACAGTCACATGATAAAAAAAATTCAATGGAAGAGATTCAGCCAAAAGATTTTAATGTGTAATTATTTTATGCCATCACATAGTTATTTGGGGAACCATCGCAAAATAGCTCGAAATGGGCCCTGTTGCTATTAGACCAATCCAATATCTCAAAATAAAATACCCAATAACACCAATATGACATCTGGATGCTATTATTTGTATTTATTTTTATGTCTAACATACCTGATTCTGTAGCATTGTTTCTCCTCAGACTTGTAAAATAGCTGTGAATGTACAACATGCTTCTTTTTATCATTGAAGTTTTATTGCCCTGTTTTTCATAATGGAGTCAATGAGAGCCTGAACATACTAGCAAATATGTAGCCAGTAGATTCAAGCATTACGTCCTGTAAACCTGGATAGTGGCCAGTCCTTATACTGGCATGAAGCATGAATCACCATCTTGTACTTAGTGCTGGTCCCCTCAAAGATTTGGGAGCAATATTGGTGGATAAGTAGTAAAAAAAGTATAATCTCTGCTCTGCTTCTGGTTTCTAGGTAAATGGAAGAGAGGAGCATTAAGACTGATAACCTGGAACTAAATTTGGACTAAATCTATCTGGAGTTTAGGAAAATTAATTCATTTATGGGGAGAAAAATCCAAAGTGAAGCAAAATGATTTCTGAAATAAGAATGTGTTCTTTGTAGAAAAATGGTATGTACAATCACTCAAAAGGAAACAGTGGCTGAATAGATTATCTTAGCCACAATATATAATGACACTCCTCTCACACCCACCCACACCCACCACAAACACTCATTTTCTGAAGGGCAAGATTGTCTCAAGGTCTTATCCACACTAACAGCATTACCAAGGCACAGAGGATACAATAAGATCTCTCCCCTTCATAATGTAGATGTTGTCTTTTTAAAGCAAGCTTGATTATATTCTGAATAGGTCAGTCTGTGTGCCTGACATTTCTCCTCAGTTTCCTGTGACCTTTTAATAAGAATGACTCGTTTTTGCACTGCAGAAAATGGAACTGTCCCTTTTCAATCAGTGAATATGAGAAGCACAGTTTGAACATATCACATTTGCTGTACTGTGTTATTACTCATACGACAACAAAGCAAATGAAACCCCATCTTTGAAAAACATGTGTCCTATTTTGGCTTTAATTTTACCTTCTTCTGCTACTCTATCACATACATTTGTAAATATTTAAACAAATGTGCAGTCACATTTGTTCAGAGAAAGTAACAAATTAATAAAGCCTGTATTGAGCAAATCTGACTCTTATAATGTATGCTTCAACAGATGTCATCTCTTGAATAGTTCTGCAAAGAATTATTAACTTGGACTATTTTTCGTAAGAACGAGACAATTATCTGCAGTAATCTGATTTCTAAAAATTTCAGAAATGCTACTCTTTATTAGGATTCAACTGCAAAGGATTCAAGCAGACAGATCACACTAAAGAGCATGAGGATGGGATCCACCTCGTCTGTGAGGTGCTAAATTGCTACCCTTTGGTGCTAGGCCTCAAATTTCCCTTGGGAAGTCTATGCAACTGACAACAGGTACCTTTTGTACACAATCTTAGAAACTTCTGATCAAATTTACAAAACACATTCGTCATAGAAAGCACAGGTAGAAGATTATTATTTCACTGAAGGCACAGGAATTTCCTCATCTAGAAAGTAAATTCAGATTATCAGTGATGACATTATTCTATTAAAATTGCATTTTTGAGGTCTGTCATAGCTCAGAGATGACCCTGACTTCTCCATTTCTAAACCCGGGCTCTGATAGGTATTACAAAACTTTAAGTCCTACAGTATATATTCTAAATCTAGGACTTATACATTTGTTTAGATTTTCCGCCTATTATTTTGATAACCCCACTTCAGTATAATTGGCTTCTTTTATAATCTTGCACATATTATTTTATATTTTTACAAAATTATTTTGAGAAGGATTCCATAAAAGGACCTATGACATGCAAAAAATGTTTAAAACTCTTTAGTCTTATAGAGTAGGCCAAGTGAAAATTTGTGTATTTATCTTCTAAACACAAACAGTTGCAATAATAACAAAAACAATAAAAATAATATGATTATATCAATAGATACAGAAAATGCATTTTATAAAATGCCACACCCCTTTCTATTAAAAACACTAGAAAGCATGAGAATCAATAGAACCTTTCTTAAAATTATCTATCTAAACCAAGAACCAGCATTATTTATAATAATATTAAACTTGGAAATCTTTCCAATTGATCAAAAGGGAAGTAAGAATTCCATTATTACCACTATCATCAATGTAATACTAGAAATGTTAGCTATAGCAATGACAAGAAAAAGAAACTGAAAGAATAAAAATAGACAATGAGCAAAAATTGCTGATGATATAATAATATCCTTAAAGAATCTAAGAGAATTAGTTAAAAAACTAGGGGAAACAAGCAACAATTTCAAAGTCACAAGATACAAAATAAACCCACTCAACTTATCAGCATTGAGTGTGGGCAAGACAATATATTAAAAATTACAATTTTGCCTATACTAGTCTACATATTCAGTGCCATCCGAATTAAACTACCAAAAAATTTTTTATTGCGCTAGAAAAAAATTATAACTTATTTGGAGGAGCAAAGGGTCAAGAACATCAAAGGAAATAATGAAAAAAATTTCAAGGAAGGAAGTCTAGCAATACCAGATCTTAACACACAGTAATAAATTATTATAGCAACCTTTTATTTGATAAGCAAAAAGATAAAACTTTTGTGACTAGAACTCAATGGTAAAAATATATTGGGGAAACTGGAAAGCAGGCTGGCAGAAACTAGGTAGAGAATACAAAGCATGATCTTATATCTTATATCATTTACTTAGGAGAAGCTCAAAATGGGCATATGACCTAGACATAAGGGGAGATATCATAAGTAAATTACAAGTGAAATAAACCCTACTACCTACCATAATTATGGATAGGAGAAGAATTTATTAATAAACAAGTGATGAGCATTGAGGATGTAGAATGGATAATTGTGACTACATTAAATTGAAAAGATTATACACATATTAAACCAATCTAGCCAAAATTAGAAGGAAAACAGAAAACTGGAGGGGTTAGAATTTATAGATAGCATCTCAAATAAAGGCCCCATATCTCGAATACATAGAAAACTCAGCCAAATTTGTAAGCATATGAATCATTTCCCAACCAATAAATGCTGAAAGGATCTGAAAGATTTTGGAAGAAACTGAAGCAATATATAGTCATGTAAAAATGCTCTAAAAGCATTATTGATTAGACAAATGCAAATGAAAACAACTTCTAAGTACTAGTAGACACCTATTAGATTGGTTCAAATAATAAGAGGAGAACATGTTGGAGGGGATATGGAAAAACTGGAACACTAATACTCTCTTGGTAGAGTTGTGAACTAGTCCAACTACTCTGGAGTGCAATTTGGAACTATGTCCAAAGGACTATAAAATTATGCATACCCTTTAACTCAGAAATACTACTAGGTCTATACCTAAGGAGATCCCCACAAAAAAGAGAAAAGCTCTATTTATACAAAAATATTTATAACAGATTTCTTTGTAGTAATAAAAAAAAACCCTGGAAATTGAGGAGATGCCCATCAACTAGAGAATGGTTAAATAAGTTGTAATATATAATTATTATATAAAACTACTCTGCTATAAGAAATGATGAGAAAAACATGGAAAGCCTTGCATGAAATAATAGAGTGAAAATGAGCAGAACCAAAAATATATTGTACATAGTAAAAATATCATTTGAAAAGTAACTATAAATGAGTAAACAGTTCTGTGTAACATAATATTCAGTCAACTACAAAGAGCAACTTAGGAAGGAAGATACTATCTACTATCTACCTTCAGAGAGAGAGAGAGAGAGAGAGAGAGAGAGAGAGAGAGAGAGAGAGAGAGAAAGAGAGAGAAATTCTGGCTTCTCAGAGTGGAGTTGGGAGGGAGGTAGACAGTTTGTGACTCAAAATGTAAACCAAAAATAAAACAAATATTGGAAAAAAACTGAGCTAACACATCCAGCTATTAGGTTGGCTAACAGAGAAAAGGAAATGACAAAATCAGGAGGGGGTGTGGAGAAACTGGGACGTGAATGCATTCTTTTTTTTTTTTTTTTAATTTTAAACCCTTAACTTCTGTGTATTGACTTATAGGTGTAAGATTGGTAAGGGTAGGCAATGGGGGTCAAGTGACTTGCCCAGGGTCAAACAGCTGGGAAGTGTCTGAGGGCAGATTTGAACCTAGGACCTCCCGTCTCTAGGCCTGGCTCTCAATCCACTGAGCTACCCAGCTGCCCCATGAATGCATTCTTGGTAGAATTATGAACTACTCTGACCATTCTGGAGAACAATTTGAAATTATTTCCAAAGGGCTATAAAACTGTTAATACTCATTGACTCTTCAATACCACTACTATGTCTATATCACAAAGAGATCCAAAAAAGTGGGAGAGGTACTATTTATACAAAGAAATTTATAACATCTCTTTCGTTGTGGCAAAGAATTGGAAATCAAGGAGTGCTTATCAGTCGAAGGATGGCTGAACAAGTTGCAGTATATAACTGTGGAATGATGGAATACTATGTAGTATAAGAAATAATGAGCAGAATGGTTTCAGAAAAACATGGAAAGATTTAGATGAATTCAGGCAAGGTAAAGTAAGCAGAACCAAGGAAACATTGTACACAGTAATAGCAATATTCTAAGAATGATAAACTTGACGATTCCAAAGGACCCATGATGAAAAATGTGATCTGCCTCCAGAGAAAGAATTCATGAAATCTGACTGCAATTTGAAACATACTTTTTTACTCTTTTTTTGTTTTCTTTGTATTTTCTTTTTCAACATGGCTAAGATAGCAATGTGTTTTTCATGACAATATATATAATCAATATCAAATGCTTGCCTTCTCAAGGAGTAGAATGTTATGAGAAGGAGGGAGAGGATTTGGAACTCTAATTTTTAAATACAATTTGAGGCAAGTCTGGCCTCAGACATATTAACTGTGTGACCCTGGGCAAGTCATTTAAACTATTTGCCTCAGTTTCCTCCTCTGTAAAACTACTAGGAGAAGGGAATAGCAAACCACCCAAGAATCTTTGCAAAGAAAACCCCCCAAAAAGTCACAAGGAGTCAGGCATGACTGAATAATAACAATAAGAAATATTTAATGTATATAATACATAAAAATAATTTTTTTAAAAGACCAATTTAACAAAATTGAAAAAAGCTCATTGTTCCAGATTGCTATTCTGAATCCGATGAATTGGATCATGCAGAACATAAGAGTTCAAATAAGAATGTCATTATTATGGAAGTTAAAAATAGTGAGAATGGAGATTTCCTGTAATCTGAAAAAGTCTGTGGCAAAGTGCTAAAAACTAACTAAAGGACCCATAGCCGTGTCCTACATGAATCCACATAAAGGCAAAGTCAATGTCCCAAGTCTGCATCATTACCTCCTTGCTCACAACAGCCCTTACTGGTGTGATAGGAATGGGAGGAAAGGAGTTAGCCCATGCTTCTTCAGTTCAACCAGCATTCTAGCTTGCAACATTCATCACCAAAAGATTTGACTGCCAGGTAGCAAGTTTTTCAGTAATAATGAATGGGGGAAAATGTGCAGAGTTAAGTCTTGTACCTTAAATTATTTAATGACATCCTTTACAACGCTTTTGCTTCATTATTTTTTATTTATAATTCATTACAGCCTCCCACAATATCCTCTTCGTTGAAGTTGAGGATTCCTCAACTTCAGTCTCTTGAGAAATACAATGCTCCCTGACTTATATTCATACAACATGTCTGAGAGATTTCCTTTTTTGACAAAACTTATGTTTTCATTGGTATAGGAAGTTCCAAGAGAGGAAATTCCCTCTACTACTGCAGACTGACACTTGTTCCACCAATTATAGTCTTGGGAGTTTCCTGGGGCTATTGAAAGATCAAATTACAGTAACAAAGTTATATCATAATATTCTCAGGAAAAGTATTGGTGTTAAGTATGTGGGCTTTTAAAAAAGGATTACTAAAATAATTTTTCACTTTATCAAAAACTATACAGCCTGCTATCTTTTCCCATTGAAATTCAAGCCCAACTCATTGTGTATTTGCAGTGCCTTTCCAAGATATGCACACCAATGGACAGGTTTTAAATTGTAACTGCCCACAGTTACAAAATATTCTTTTTTAGGTGGGTGAGCACCTAAAAGGGAAGTTGAAGACTGCAGGAAAATGGGTGAAGGGGTTGAGAGAGAGAGAGAACATGTGGAAGAAAGACTTGAAGACAAAAGGTTCAGCAACATGGGATTCAATCTGCATGCTCCTCTGATGGTGGAAGGAAAGAGAGCCACACCTTGACCCAGTTTTTATTGAAGAATTAAGGAATGGGGAATGGGAGGTAGTCAGTGAACATATGACATGGTAGTGCCCCACCTAGAGGTCCAATTGACCTTTGGACTGAAGACTTTGGGAGTAGTCAGAATACCATAAAATAAGAGTTTCACTTTGTTACAAGGATTAAGTAATCATGAGAAATATAAGAACTATATTCATAAGTCTGTTACATGAGCATATTGTTCACAAGAGTCAGTTTTTAAATACAGATTTAATACCTTCATGATAAGTTTATGCCTGGATACCAACATATATGTTGTCCATCCAAGAAAGATATAAGTAAATAGGACAGATAATAAAGGCTGGAGGACTTTAGGATGTAATGACCAGAAAGTTAGCAAGATTTGGGGGAACTCCATCTCACTGGAAGGAATGGAGTTGGTGGCTCCCATTTTCATTCAAATAATATGAGCATGATGGTTTAGTGAACCAGATGGCCTCTAAGTGGTGTGGGTCTAGGGGAGAGGGTGAAGGAAAGGCAAAACGGAGGGAGGCATTCCCTTAAATATTTGCAAAAAAAAAGTATTGAAATTCAAGAAAAATGAACATGTCATTCGATTTTAGGTCGCAGTCAGCTTTATTTCCACAATTTTACATGGCGAATGGAATAATTTCTCTTCTAAACTCAGATTGGATAAAAGGCCCTCCCTGTCTCTTTTTAGTCATTATACTTCGTCCTTTGAAAACAGAATTACCTCCCACTGGAAAGGAGGAGTTCTAATACTCTACATTGTCAAAGCACAAACTTTAACAAGATGATTCCTAGAATCATGGCATTTTTCAACATTAGGTATGGAAGAGACATTAGAGATCATGTTTGTTGGTTGAATGAATGAACATTCTCATTTTATGGATAGAAAACATGCTCAAGGAATTTAAATGACTCATCTTAGGTCATCCATATTGTAAAAAGCAGAGCCAGCACTGGTAATAGGATCCTTGACTCTTAATCCAGTGGACTTTAACTGTCAAGTGGATGGGGTACATGTTATGGTTCTGCTTTGCCATGGCCCTGCCCCTTACCTAAGCAAATACATCAAAATTATGTGAAATTTTATTTTTAGTATTTATCTCTAATTATAATGCCAAATGTTTTAAATCAGTAGTGCTTTGTACTTAGCAGGTTGTAATAAGTACAAGTTTTTATTAATGAAATCATAGGAAAGAGGTCTTATTCATGTGGATTTGAATCACATGAATTAAGAACATTTAGACACAAACTTTTAAAATGTTTTTTTCTTTTCAGTTTGATTTATTGTATAATTCATAATCTTCACATCAAGGATTAATGTACTGGGTATATCATGCAACATCAGAAAAAAGAAGCATCTGCAAGTGATCAGTGCCAAGGTCGGCAATTAGTTTTCACTACTCAATTTAAAGTGAATAACCTGCTCTTTCCCACCCTAGTATGCTGCTGCCAAGTAGAGTGGCCTGGTCTCTTTCCTTTTATCCCCTCCCACTTCCTGGTGCCATCATCATTCTAAGTCATGGCTTTGGTACTACACCAATTCCTTCATCCCAACTCTTCCTCTACCCTTTTGCTTACCCTGGAGCAAACAGTCCATTGTACTCAAGTGCATAATGTATATTTGTGGTAGTGTCAGTCCTTATTAGCACACTGCACTGGGGTAGGAATTCAAGAGATTTATGAATTCCCTGACTACAACACAGCTTGTTTGCTTATACATATGTAGTTTCATTACCAACTGAACTTTCCATATTTACAAATGAAAAAGACCTAGTATAATACTTTAGTTCTTCAATAAAAGGTGGTGTTTTCTTGCAAAGAACTGCAGACTCTGGAAGGGAAAAGGGTGAAAATATTTGCCAGGAAAATAGAGTGATGAGTAAAATTGAGCACTTGGTCTCTTATGAAGGTTGTTACTCTTCCTTTAGGATAAAAACTGTACACTGAATAGAAAATGGACTCAAGTAACTTAACTTAGAAGAATAAAAGCAAGATAATATCAGGAATTAGGGGTAGGAGGAGGAATGAGAATTACATAATGACCCATCATCCATTACAATATTGACACACAAACCAAATAATGATACAGATTCAATCAAAATTAGTTACTTTTTCAAGAATGTTTTAACAGATAAAATAAAACATTTGTTGAAAAAATGAACAAAGGGGCAAGAAAACTATTTCTACTTTTTTCAATCATTTAGAAAAATACAGACCATAGGATCCTGAGAAGGGCTAAATCTTTCCCAATGGCTTCTTTTTCTGAGATAATTGGAGACTCAAGTGTAAATCAACTCTTGCCTAACCTGAAATCAGTTCTTATCAACTGAGCCACCCTTAGAAAACTAACAAGCTTTGGACCTATTCTTGAATCCATTTGCCATTATCTTGGCAAACACAGACCAATAGGAACTGACCAAAGATTTGAAGTCTCTCAGGAATATATAGAATGATTATAATAGCTAGCATCTATATTTAAAGCTAGCTTTAAAGTTAGCATAGAACCTTATATATAATACTTCATTTCATCCTGAAAACAACGCACGAGGCATTATTATTAACCCTATTTTACAGATGAAGAAACTAAGGCAGAACTGAAATGCAGTTGTTCTGACTCCAATTATAGTTCCTAACCACTACTCCATCTACCTGCCTACTCAAGCCCAGGACCTAAGTACCTGGCCTGAAAAGTTTCATTTTCTCTCAAAAATGCAAGTGGCAAGCAAGGCCAAGACAATTCATGACCAGGGTTCCTTGGCAGATCTAAGATATCAGCTCTTTCACACCAGAATGACAGTTGTATAAAGAACTCCCCAGCAAAGCTGTGAAATGAGCAGATCAAGAATAACTAGCAGGAAGACCATCCTCTATGTTTGATTTTATAGTTGAAATAGCACAGCTGCTTCCAAAGATGAGAGAGAAGAGTCATGAAGGCATTAGCGGCCACCTAATTAAAACCCTGCCTTTTACCAATGAAGGAAAAAAGGCCCAAGTGAAAGGACCAGCCCAAAGTCACACAGGTAATAGTAAATGACAAGATTCAGATCCAGGTTTTCAATTAGGAATCAGAGGATCATTCTACTCTATTTTTGCACTTTTCTAACATGAAATAACAGAACTGCGTCCCTGAGTACAGAAGTGTCTCAGCTTACTATCTATGGTTGTGACAATCCCAAGTTACTGTCAGAGACACTTAAGAATATATCCAAATTGAGCCAGTTAAGTAGCAAAATGGATAGAACACCAGGTGGCCTGGAGGAAAGAAGACTTGGGTTCAAATATAACCTCGAACACTTTCTAGCTGCATGACTCTGAGCAAGTCCCTTAATCCCAATTTACCTAGCCTTTACCGTTCTTCTGCCTTAAAAATAATACTTAATATCAATTCTAAAACAGAAAGTAAGGATTGTTTTTTGAAAATAAGAAAAGAATGTATCAGAATTATCTGGCATTTTTGAAAAAGAAATCACCTCCAAATTTTAAAAAAAAATCCAACAACTTCTGTATGTCTAGAAGCTTTGTAAAGAATACATTGCCCTCTCTCCCCCAATCAAAAAAAAATATTTGCTCACCACCATTTGATACCTAAAAATTGAAGTATCAACTTAAGGATAAGAAAGTTAGGGTGCTGAATATATTCCCTTAGTAAAGCTCATTAATATTTATCAGAAGTTCTAAGTGTCGACATGAAATGGGCAGACATAGTTTCTATTTCCAATGTAAATACATTTCTGAAAAGGTAGAAAAGGCCTTCAGGCTGACAAGAATTAAAATAGGTTCTTAAGTTCATTGATTCATTGTCTTTGTATACTAGCACTGTATACTTCAGGAGAGGAAAGAAACTTAGAGAATTCTATATTAAGATCATGTTATTTCACATAAAAAAATACCTTTCTGCATTAGAATTGTCAACAATGGTTAATCACAATGGTATTAGAACCTAAGAATATTTTATTCTGTTTATTACAATTATTATGAATTCAAATAGAGAAATAAAATTATAATATTTTTAAATGGTTTTTTTTGGAGAAAATGACATTTTTAAAAGTATATATATCATTTGATTGCATGTAAGATACAAAGAGAAGCTAGACATGCCTAGTATGATAATAGGCTGGTAGTGATCTTGACATCAGTCGTGTAGAAAGGTAGCAGTGTTGCTGAGAATCCAAAGCCTCCTTGCTCCCAGTTGTAAATGGTCAGTTTGCCTGGAGCTTTATTCCACATAAGTTGAAGATCAATGGCAGTCCATTTTGGGGAATGAGTAGAATTCACAGCCACTTATTACTTTCTAAGAAAATGTTACCATATATATGAAAATTAGTCTCAAATAATGGATGGGATATCATTTAAAATTTCATTATACAATATAAAGTTGTAATTTTCATTGTGTAAAGGGGCTGTTATTGCTTTGGGGAAGATTAAACTTCCCACAAAAAGGCTTGGAAATTGGTCTATAACTCCATGTCACATAACTTGTTTATATGTAACTGTGTCCTGGATGTATTTCAATTTCCGTAGAAAAGCATGTTTTGAATCTGGAAACTATAAGCTGTAGGAAGATATCAATTTAGTCATTTTTTTCAAAGTAGTATTATTTGCAGGAGACAAGCAAAATAGACAAAGTGGGTATCTACCTATTTCTATCTAATGTGATTTATATATTCATACATATTATATGTATCCATAAAATAGAATCCATTATAATACTGGTGTTGGGACAAGAAAAACAAAGGTCTGGCTTATAGACTATCTATGTTGTAGGGAAAGAGATGCATTATACAAATGGAAAACATAATTTGACCTTCACTATGAATAAAGTTGTGAAACAATAAGGTACTTTATCACAAGTTTTACTACATACACATGTATACATGTATTTTGCTTTATATTGTATAATGAAATTTTAAATGATATCCCATCCATTATTTGAGCACTTAGTAAGTTCCAATACCACTGTTCCAATACCACCAATACACTTATTAAGTGCCAGGAATTATACTAAGTACTAAAAAATAAGACAGGTCTACATGTGCCTTTCTTATTGCCCACATCCCAAACTGAAGACATCTCAATGCCCACAGTCTGGGCACATAGATCAAGCTATAGTTGTAGGTTCACTAGCTAAATGTGGTATAAATTTCTATTTGTGAATGTCCCTATTAACCGAAACTAAATTACTTTTTTTTAGATATCATTAAAGCCTGATGACACTTTTATAGATTATTTGAATAAAAGGAGTATCTAAGGAAGATATGTCTTTTTTCCTAAGCCACTGTGTCTCAAAAGCAATCAGAGCTATGGTATAGTAAGAACTCTAATTAGAAATTTCAGAATCTGGGGAAAACTTGACAAAACATATAGGATTTGGAGGTGCAGGATGATAGAAAGGTGGAGCCAAGCAGGAATTCAAAAGAAAGGGAAAATATTATCCAGTAACTTCCTATTTTAACTAATTATTATTGCAAACTACATGCCAAGTTTCACCTTCTTCAGTACCGTCTAAGTTTTGGTGTACTGGGGAAAGGCTAAGATTGCTTTGCCCTAGTTATGGGTTTGAGTGCAGTCATAATATTGAGTTTTAGAATTTGAAAGCATCTTAGAGGTAATGTAGCCAAGGACCCAGATCCAACCATTCAACAAGAATAATGAAGACCAAGAGGAAGCTACATTTTTAGACTGAAATGAGGACTATAGAACTCAGGTTCTGGGGTAAAATAAAGACAATAAACAATAAACGAACTCAGAACCACAAAGCAAACAGGTTGTTAATACAAGGTAATGAACTTCAGAGGGTCAAGTATAAAGAACAAAGGATTCATCACATTTCAACCTCACAGAACAGATAAAGTTAAGGATGGGAAAAAGAAAAAAAAACAGTCCTTAAAAACTTTATCCAGCTGCTCTAATTGTGAATACTTTCCTATCACTAGTTTAAAAATGAAGTCCTACATGTTCATCTTTCCAACTTGTTCTCACAGACCAAATAAGGACACAAAGGTATGCAGAGCTAAAAGCTGAAATGTGTAACCCTTGCTTTTCCAACTAAGAATTATGCCCCTGTTTGCTAGAACATATACTTACCAATAGCTGGAAGGCTTCCAATATCAGGTATCCAATTAGAATATCATAATTTCTTTTGTACTTCATCTAAAGGTTTCCTTATTTAAATATCAGCCAATGATTTCAGTAGGAGCTTTGATAAGTAGTCCAGTGAATTGAGTACTAGTGCTAGTTTAAATCTGGCCTCAGACACTTACTAGCTGTGTGACCCTACACAAATCATTTAATTTCTGTTTGCCTTAATCCACTAAAGAAGGAAATGGCAAACTGTTCCAGTATCTTTGCCAAGAAAATCTCATGGACATGGAACAATATGACTCATGGGGTCACCAAGAGTCAGACATGGCTGAATGACTGAACAATGCCATTAAAATGAAATTGGTTTAAAGAAATAGAATATTATTGTTCAACAAAAATGATGTATAAGATTTCAGAGAATTGTAGGGAAATTCTGTAGGAATTAAAGAAGGCAAAACAAACAGAAATAAAAGATTGCCCCTTGGACGACAGTTTCCATGGGGTTTTCTGTGCAAAGATTCTGGAATGACTTGCCACTTCTTTCTCCAGGGGATCAATCAACTAATATATGAGGCCAGATTTGAATTCATGTCTTCTAGACCTCAGGCCCAGTGCTCTATCCACTAAGCCATCTGGCTACCCAGTGACTAAATGACAGATAAATAGTTACATATATGTATATATGCATAGATACATGTAGTTATATATGCACATAGACACAAAATATAAACCAGCACACATATTTTCTGTGTCAAATGTTTTATTTATTTTTCTTTCTTATGAGTTTAATTTTGAAGGGATTAGGAATAAGAAATAGCTGCTTGGTAAATACATAAGGCAATAATAAAATATTTTACTTTAATTGCCCTGGTTAAGTCTAGAAAGAGAATTGGGACTTTAGTTATAAGACTTTCACTATAACAAATATAGTTCAAAGTGTTGGATATTATACTTGGTAGTGGCTCCAAGGACAAGATGGCAGCTCAGAGATGGAAAAAAAAGTAAAGAAAGTCTAAATTCTGTATATTCATATTTTAAAATTCATAGATTTAGACCACAGAATTCTAGAATCACATAATGGCTAAGGTAGAAAAAAACTACAGAGGTCAAGTAGTTCAATTCCTGCTTTAAGCAAGAATTTCCTAAATAGCAGATTTGTCAAATATTCATCTGGCCTCCATTTTATCACCTTGAATTATGGTGAATTCATTCTCCTGAAGCAAACTGAAGGTTGGGAGAATTTGAATTGTTAGGAAGTTTGCTTCCTATAAATCTGCTTCCCTGTAGCTTCCATTTAGTTCTTCTAGATGAAATCAAGACAATTTTAAGCACCCATTTCAGGTATGTCCAACTCTTCATGACACTATTTGAAGTTTTATAACAGATTTTAATTAATTTAATGGAACTGGTATACTAATAGCTGGCAACTAATAGCAGGAACTAGAAGACACTAGAATGGGACTTTAAGCTGTCCTAAAGGATAGCCCAAGGACTTTGAGGAAGAGATGGAGCTAACCTCACTCTAGGAAAGTTTGATCAGAATACTCACTGTATATGCATCCATGATCTTCTTTCAGGTTACTATGAATGATTGAATTCTCCCTCAATTATATTTTCCCTATCTCATGTCTACTACACTTTATGGCAGGAGTTCTTAACCTTAGATCATATATATATATGCATATATATTTATATATTTTTATATTTATATGCATATAAATATACATAGATATAAATAGCTAGATTAGATATGTATATTAATGTATATGTAGATATTTTGATAGATGAATTACAATATAATAATTTTTAATACTATGCAGTTCATCATATATTAAGAACATTATTCTGATAAGGGGTATATAAGCATTACCAGGCTGTCACAGATTCGGACCATACAAAAAGGATAAAGAATACCTACTATATGGTGTCTGATTTAGAAAATGTATTGGGATCAATTTTATAATCCTCTATTTTTCATTTTTTAAGTTTATTTACTTAATAATTAAATTATCTAATTTATATAAATAAATATACTTATTAATTATATTTATGTATGATTGATAAATAAAAAGTAATATGATATTATTTAATAATAATTAATTTGGAATATTTTTCCATAGTTACATGAATCATATTCTTTCTCTTCCCTCCTCTCACTCCCCCTCCCATAGCCAGTGAGCTATTTCACTGGGTTTATATGTGTCATTGATCAAGTCTTATTTCCATATTATTAATATTTGCATTAGAGTGATCATTTAGAGTCTACATCCCTAATCATATTCCCATCGAACCATGTGATCAGGCAGTTGCTTTTCTTGTTTCTGTGTTTCTGCTCCCACAGTTCTTTCTCTGGATGTGGTTAGCTTTCTTTCTCATAAGTGCCTCAGAATTGTCCTGGATCATTGCATTGCTGCTAGTAGAGAAGTCTGTTATATTTGGACCACAGTGTATCCATCTCTGTGTACAATATTCTCCTGGTTCTGCTCCTTTCACTCTGCATCTATTCTTGGAGGTCTTTCTAGTTCACATGGAATTCCTCCAATTCATTATTCCTTTGAGCACAATAGTATTCCATCAGCAACAGATACCACAATTTGTTCAGCCATTCCCCAATGGAAAGGTATCCCCTTGTCTTCCAATTTTTTGCCACCACAAAAAGTGCAGCTATAAATATTTTTGTATAAGACTTTTTCCTTATCATCCCTTTGGGGTATAAACCCAGCAGTGGTATGTCTGGATCAAAGGGCAGGCAATCTTTTAATGGTCTTTGGACATAAGTCCAAATTGCCTTCCAGAATGGCTGGATCAGTTCATAACTCCACCAGCAGTGCATTAATGTCCCAATTTTGCCACATCCCCTCCAACATTTATTACTTTCCTTTGCTGTCATTTTAGCCAATCTGCTAGGTATGAGGTGGTATGTCAGAGTAGTTTTGATTTGCATTTCTCTGATCATAAGAGATTTAGAACACTTTTTCATGTATTTTTCTTTATCTGAAAATTGCCTATTCATATCCCTTGCCCATCTATCAATTTTTTGGACAATTGATTTAGCTCCTTATAAATGTGAGTAATTAGACCTTTGTCAGAGGTTTTTATTATAAAGATTTTTTTCCCAATTTGTTGCTTCCCTTCTAATTTTGGTTATATTTGGTTTTGTTTGTACAAAACCTTTTTAATTTAATGTTATCAAAATTATTTATTTTACATTTTCTAATATTTTCTATCTCTCTACTTTTCATTTTAAAACTTCTTCCTTGTATTTTAAAGGAAAACATTTTTTTGACTTTCATTAGATTCCCTTAATCTCTCACCAATAATTTCATTATTATTCCTATATGTTGTCATGATCCAGAAATGTGAATTCAATTCTCTAGCACCATCTTCTTAGTCAACCTTTTCCTTCTAATATCTTCTCCCTTTTCGAAAGTCCAAACTTTTGATCAACAATAATAGTGAGGAAAATGCTACCTGAACCCCTTAAAAGCCTTTAATTTCATACAAAGGACTTTATAACCTCAACAGATCTTTTCTCAGTTACATATGGTACTCTCTTTTATCATCACATAAATCTCTAAACCAGTTATTTTTCATCAGCTTTGATAAGCCTCAGGAAACTATTTGTCATATTCTAGACACAGCAACATACCAAAGTTCTATCCCTTTGAGAAGATTGTGATAATTCACAAATTTCTTAAGTTGAGAATTGGAGTCCTTAAAGGATTTCTGCACATGTCACCATTAATCTTTTTTTTTTAATATAAATTTGGTCTGTTAAAAAAAGCTAATGAAAAAATAACTTAAATGAATAGTTGATGACCATTAAAAAGCACATAAGACTCAGTAATCTAGAGCTTGAAGGAAACTCACAGGCCATTTAATTGACCCCTACCTTTTTATCTTAGAGATGAAGAGGCAAGATCATTCTAGTAATAAGTCTTACTGGGAAGGAGGAGGGGATATCTTTTTATATTGACCTATTAATATAAGCTCCAGGCCTCTAGAATTAGCACACAATCATATGTGCTAATGAATCATATAAAGAAAGTGCAATCTTGATTGCTTCAATCACATAGAGGAAAGAACGCAATCCCTTGATTGTGCTTGGAAAGAAAAAAATATTCAGCTTTCTAAAAGGTTGTAGGCCCAGATAGTAATTTACAGGAAACTCATCTGAGTACTTTCAGAGTAGAGCTGAGGGCTAATTCTGTAATCTGAGAGTGTTTTTCAAGATATCAGTGAGGTTGACTCATTCTGAGATAAACCACAAGTCAAAGTAGTCAGTATAGCAAGGGTTTCTTAAAAGGAGATGTACTGACAGCATTATAATAATGCTGGTAATGATGTTGGGAGAACAATTTGGGATTTGCTGTTGTTGTTCTTGTTGTTAAATAGGGCTAGCAGGACTCTAGTATGCATTTCTTAGTTTTTCCATTCCGAGTAAGGAAAGAGATTGAGGAATGGCAAACTGCAAATATGTGTCTCAGGTTTTCCTAGTCTTTTTTCCCCCTTTTCCTTTATCATTATTGACTTTGTTATGGATGATCAAAAATTGAAACTAGCAGAGATCACAGAAGAACCACCTGCACTAAGACTGATTGCAAATCATCTTCACTTTCTTCTACTTTGATTCCATTATGGTCATAAAAACAGGGGAGAGTAGAAAAACTAGAACAAGAAAGAAAAGGAAGATATGAAGTAAAAGGGAAAGGATACAGTCATTGAAAAGAAATACATTAAGTTTATTACTGATTTTTTCTCTTTCCTGACATCTTATTCCTCCCATACACCCCAGAAAAAAAAGCACATAGTGTCATTAAAAATATTTTCATTCTCCAATTGATAATTGGTCAAAGGATATGAACAATCAATTCTCAGGTGAAGAAATCAAAACTATTATGTAGATATCTATAGTCATTTGAAAAAATTTCCAAATCACTACTGATTAAAGAAATACAAATTAAAAGAACTCTGAGATACCACCTCCCACCTCTCAGATGATGGTCTAATATGATCAATGTTGGAGAGCATGTGGGAAAATGGGGACATACACATTGTTGGTGGAACTATAAATCAATCCAGCCATTCTGGAAAATGATATAGACCCATTCCCAAAGGGACATAAAATTAAGTTTTCTATTTGATCCAGCAACATCACTACTGGGTTTGTATCCCAAAGAGACCAGAAATGAAGGAAATATTTATTTGTATAAAAATACTTTTAGCAGCTCTTTTTGTAGTGGAAAATATTTGGAAACTGAAGGGATGTCTATCAATAGGGGAATGGCTGAACAAGTTGTGGTATATTGTTGTAATGGCATGCTGTTGTACCATAATAAATGAAAAATAGGATAAGTTCAGAATAATCTAAAAAGACTTCTAAAAACTGATACAAAGTGAAGTGAGCAGAACCAGGAGAGAACTATATAAAGTAACAGAAATATTGTATGATGATCATCTGTGTAAACTATTATCAGCAAGATGAAAAATGCTATTAACAGCCAAAGAAGGAACTGTTAAAGTCTGATTGCAGATCAAAGCATGTCAGTTTTTCACTTTATTTCCCTAATGAGTTTTTTATTGTATATGTGATATATGTCTTCTTTTATGGCATGAAAATATGGCTATATTTTTTGCATGACAGCACTGCTATAATCTATATCAGACTATTTACAGCCTGGAAAAGGACAAGGGTTGGGGGCAGGAGGGAATCTGCATCATGAAATGTCAGATAACAATGGTCAAAAATTGTTTCTACATGTAACTAAAAAAATTTAAAGATAAAATGTTTTTTCAGATAATAGAAATAAAAATCTATAAATAATCTGATTATTTAGCCTTTCTCTTAATTATGATATATGCCCCCCAAAGTCATACTCCTATGGTTTGGGACCCTAAATTATCTTAGTAATTAATATTATTCAGATGAGTCCTTCTAGCAATTAAGACTAATTAGTGACCTCTTGTAAAATAATAAATTAGGATGATCTTTTGACCTTGGAAATAACAACTGAGGTTTTTATAAAGCACTTTAAGGTTTGCAAAGTACTCAATATATGTTATCTCAATCATTTTCATGATATCTCAAATATGTAAAATAATGAATTCCATTTTTGTCATGTGGAATTTGAGATACCAATAGAATATAGAATTCAAGACACTCAAAAGACAATTCTTAGTATAGGAATGTAGCACAAGACAATATGGAATGAATTAATGATAATTTCATATAATTTTATCCTTAGAATAACCCTGTGAGATGGGTGCATTTATTATTCCCTCTTTCACAGATTAGGAAACTGAATCTGAGAGATTAAATGATTTGATGAGGGCAATATGCCTATTGAATATCTCTGGAAGTATCCCTAAATCAGGTCTTTCTTACTCTAAATTTAAAACTCTACCCCCTACACTATTTACCTATTATGATCTGGCAATCATCGGAATAGAGGTTATTGTTGATCCCACAGTACCTAGAGAGAGTGCCAAGTGAGAGAATAAAGAGGGAAAAGAGAAGAGGATCCGGGACTAAACTTTGGCAGATAACCTTGATTATTGGATGTGACATGGATGAAGACACAGCAAAGAAGAGAAATTGAGATAAAAAGTTTAGAAAGGTAGGGGAGAAGAACATGAAGAGAATAATATCATAAAACCTTACAAAGAAGACAGTATTCAAGAGAAGAAAGAGATCAATAGTGTCAAATGCTAGAAATGTCAGAAGTCAAGGATAAGGACTAAAAAAAGATTTCATGTTTAACAATGAGGAAGCAGAATATTAAAGGTGGAGTTCACCCTGTGGTCATGCAGCTACTACAATAAGTGCCAAAGGCAAGACCTGACTCTAGACTCAACTAAATCTAACACTCTTTCATTGTTCCAAGCTACCTTTCATGAAATTAAATTTTATTAAATGTTATCCATCCTTTAAGACCTAGGACCCATCAGCCTATTTAATAAATCTTTTCTTGAAAATCCCAATATATATTTGTCTCTTCTTTGGCTGAACAAATACAATACTTACTATCTATTACTGCTTATTTGGCATTCACTATGTTTACCTTGTGTGACTACTTATTTTAGTATATCTATGTATGTGTAATATAAACTATTAATTCTGCATAGGATCAAGGTTCATGTTGTATGCAATTTTATATCTCAAATTGCCTTCAGCACAAAACTGTGTACCTACTACTGGCAATGAATTCATTCATTTAACAAATATTTCATGGGAATAAGCTATATATAAGTACTAAGTTCTAAGGAAGCAAGACAGATGAAATATATTTATTGGCTTCAATGATTTAACATTTTAATTGGGAAGCGAGAAAGAGGAATGAGAGAAATGCATAGGAATAATGAAAGAAAAAAATTTAACCCCCAGGAAAGGGATGTAAAAATGATATGGGAGTTCAGAGTAGGATGAAGTCAAATCACATTGGCTAGATCAGGAAAGACTACCTTAAGGAGGTAGCATTTGCACTGGGTACTGAAGTATGTATAGGGCCAGTTATGGTAAACCTTTTAGAGATCGAGTACCCAAACAGTCACATGTGAGCCCCCTGCCTTACCCCAAACAGAAAGGGAAGTGTTCCCATTGGGCTGCAAGGCAGAGGGGCAGGTCATGTGAGAAATGCCCTCACCCATGTCATAGGTTTGCCAACACAGAATAGGCTTTCAGTAGACAAAAGCAGTTCAGGACAAGCACAAGGAAGAGGATCAACAAAGATATGGAAACAGGAAAACAAAAGTAATGTTTGAAGATCAACCAGTACTATGGTTCAGGTGCAACATGTAGGAAAATATTAGGAATTAGAGATAGGAACAGGAACTGTGATTTCATTGTTCAGAGAACTCAGAGAAGAAGAAACTCTAACTACTAATGCATCTACTTAAGACCATTTAAAAGCTGCCTGGACTATTAAAATAGCCTTCTAGAACATGAAAGGAGATTATCTGACATGCCTAAGTTCACACAGCAAAAATTTTTTGAAGATCACTAGATCATCCTAGCTTCCTCTCTCCACTTTAACGTAGCTGCTTTATTAGGACTTAAGCCTATGAAACAATTTAGGGAAAAATATAATCACTGAAGTTCATAAGGATTGCACTTAATTTATTAGTAAGTTCAAAAGCACAGAGTAGGAGAGTAACATGATAGAATGGAATCCCAGAGTTAGAAGACACCTGGCAGATCATATAATCTGACTCTTCCATTTTACATATTAGGAAAATGAATGTAAAAGAGACTACTTGTCCAAAGTCACTTAGCAAATGAAGAACAGATATGAGATTGGAATGCAGGATTAACTAAAAAGGAGAGCATTTCCTTCTCCAAAAAAAGAACAAAGAAAGAAGAGGGTAAGAATAAAGAGATGTTGAAATAGAGAGAAAAGAAGCTATAAAAACTCACTTTGCATGACTTCATCATCATCCAGAGATAAAAGCATTTCCCACCAGCTGGAAAGATCCAGGTAAAGTTAGGTTTCATAAGTTTAGAGGAGACTTAATCCAGACAATTTCATTAATTTTCTGTTAATGGTCAAAGGAGCAGTAACTGAGACAATAGATAAGTGAGCTGAGGTTTGAGGATTGGCATGCCAGGAATTGTTGAAGATTAAAAGGTTGACAAGCTCTAGGATGGTTGAGATCACTGCAAAGATTGACTATAAGGAAGAGGATGGGTACATTTAAAGCAAGGAAGTCCAAGGGCAGGTGATATGCTGGAAGCAGGTCTGGAGAACAGATGTCATGATATAAACAAATTGCAAGCTCCATAAGACTGAAGAATTAGAAAAGTAGAAGATTAAGATAATGTGGTTAATGAAGAATTTCATCATGACCTAGTGAATAGAAGTTGGAAGCATAACCATAATAGCACAAGAAACTGAGAAGATAAATCTCTGATCCTGCTTCTGACTCTCTCTGTGACCATTGATTGGCAAGTCGCTTAAAATCTCTGAACCACATATTCTTTATCTGGAAAAGCAACATCATAATGTCTATGGTACCTAACTCAAAGGACTTTTTTTAGACTCAAATCAGATAATATATATGTAAAGCACTTTACAAACTTTAAAGTTCTATATAAATGTCAGTTATTATTAGTCCAAGATCCCTAAAATGGAGTACCAAAGATGAAATATGATATGTAGTCATGACCTTAGTTAACAGAAATGGATTCTGTGGAAAATATCTGAAATGGAGGAGGCTAAGAAAACTTTAAGACCAGGGTATTAGCTGGGCCATCCATATGGGTCATAAAGTCAAAGAAAATAATAGGAAAAGAGTGTGAAGAAAGACTATGGACAATGAGTTAAAGCCACTAGGGAAGGTGGTCTTGAAATAAGATAAAATGGCAAAGGAAAAAAAGCAAGGATTAGGTGACACAGTATACAGAGTACTGGACCTGGAGTTAGGGAAAACATAACTCAAATATAATCTGTGTTACTCTGGGAAAGCTACTTAACCTCTGCCTTTCTCAGTTTCCTCATCTGTCAAATGGAGATAATAAATGTGCCTACCTCTTAGAGTTCTAGTGAGTATAAAATGAGATAATATTTGTAAAATACTTTGCAAATCCTACCATTTTCATCATCATTATCTAAATGATATGTAATCCTAAATGAATACATATTATTTTGGAAATAGAAACTCAAGACCACTAACACAAATCTATAGTACAGATGGCTTGCTATGCAACTCCATAAGATTTGTAGATGAAGTCAAATAGATACTTCACTGATATCTCAAAATCAACTTATCTAAAACCAAATTCATCTTCTCTTCAAAACAACAATCCCCTACACCTGATTTTCCTCTTTCTTCCACTATTTTCCCTACCAGCAAGGCTAAAATATGACATTTATTTTCTTTCCCTCAGCCTCTCCATCCAATTAGCCATGTCTTTCTCTGCTACATTTCTAACAGTCACATCTTAATTTTGACTGTCATCTTCCTAGTTTAGACTCTATCTCTAGTCTGGACGGTTACAAAGCTAACTTTGCCTATCTTTATGTCTTTGGTCTTTAACTCTAAACAACCCTTCAGACTGCCACAAGATTAGTCTTCCCTAATCATAGTTTTGATGATGAGATATTTTTCTTGACCCATGTGTTTCCAAAACTTCCAGTGTCATCCCACCATCTCCCAAGAAAAAATCAAGCTCCTTAGCTTGGAATCCAACATTTTTTCCAGTCTTTATTTCAATTACTCCCTTTTAAACACTAGATTCTAAGCAACTTTCAGTACTTCATGTCCCTTGATCACATTGTGTTCTCTATTTAACACCAACTTAGGCAGACTTGCCCCCCCAGGTCCCACTATTAAAATTCTACTTATCTTTGCTAAGCCATTTCAAATACTATCATGAAACTTTACCTGATTCCCTGGACAGAAGGAATCTCTCCATCCTCTGAACTCCCGTCACCCTTTGTACTTTTTTTTCCCATTGCCTCTTTGTCACACACACACACATGCACACACAAAGAAATTCCTATTTCTATTCCCAGATTGTATTATATGTTATTTCTCTTTTTTCTCCTACATTAATTAGACTAGCACAAGACACTCAAAACTAATTATTCAATGAGTCCTTGGACCAGTTGTTAAGCCTCATCTATGGTATTTTGGAAATAATTTTTAATAAAAGAATTACAAGAGACTTGCAATCAACTAGTGAATAGACACATAGGTTCTACTGAACTAATACTGATTTAAACATCCATTTCTCAAGTTTTTTTGTGAAAATCCCCCAAAACTAGTTTTGGAGATTATAGCCATTAATAACAAAGACCACATAGAAACAGACAAAATTTACCCTTCCATTTGAAGCTCTTCATTCTGTTATGATGCAAATGTAAGTGTTTGTTTTCTATTGAAGAAAAGCAGCATTTTCTTTCCAGTGACAAAGGGTCTCTGTTTATGGCAGTCTGTGAAGTACATTAGGTGAAATGAGATTTTTTTTTTGCTTTTCCCCCGTTTATATGAAAAACCTAAATTCAATAGCTTCCCATTATATGTGAACATTTTCACACAACTCTTCTATTTAGAAGCCATTATAAAATAGTCAAATGGGAAGTAAATGTTCTCTTTATTTCACAAACCACTTACAGGAAAGCAAAAATATACAGATAACAGATTCAAGAAAGTGTGGGAGGCAAATCAGGGAAGCCAAGAACAGTAGAAGCTTTAGTAATGGAGAGGCTCATGAAGATTTATACTCTAACATTTAGCACCATAGAAAATGTGGTTTCTCAGTTATACTACTCTTAGAAAATTATTATCTAGACAAGGATCATCTTTGCTCTTGATCTTGTTATCACCATAGGAAAAGAGAGGCAACATTAGAGCAGCCTGATGGAAAGACTCATTAATGAATAATGTACTTTGTTCTTGCTGTTGTTGAAAAAGTCTTTGAATTTCATTAAAAGGCCTTCTGTGATGAGATCCAACTTGAAATGGATTGTGCCTTAAGAGAAACTGATAACTTTTTACAAGATTACTAGTTACTGAAGTTCAGGGCCTGTATATTATTGGTCCTTGTACCCCTATACTTTGCACAATCTCATGTACATAATAGATGCTTAATAAAATGCATGATGAATGAATAAGAATAAAAATTTGAGTCAAAAATCTCACTCAACTACTCATAATAGCCCTATAACTACCTTTAGGATTATTCAAACCATACAGCAATCTATTCTCTGAATCCTACTTGAAGAAACAAGTTTCTTTGATTTAACTGCAATGGTCATTCTCACATCAAAGGTAGAAGGAGATTTTAAAAGTTTTTTTTAAAGAACAATATGTGTGCACCCAAAGTGATAAATATCAAGCATTTATAACATTTATAAGTAGGTCGGTAGACTGAATCTTACCAAAAATTTCAACTACTGCCTCTGTGTCAATCAAAAATATCCAGTAAAAACAACAAAAATAACATTGGAACAGAAGATGAAGTTCTCTAAGCCTCATTTGTTATACATATCTTTTGATCATGCCTTAGAATTTTTCTTTGGTTCTTATAGATAGAAAAATTCTTATAATCATAGTTTCAATCCTCAACTTTTAAAAACAAAGTTTATCACTTTAACCTAGGGGGTCCTAAATTTCCATTAGAATATGTTGGTGGTACAAGCATCACTCTTTCCTCTTTTTTTGCTCTCATGGTCTACTTATTCTTTTTTTACCTTTTTAATTGTTTCCAATAACATGTAGAAACAATTTTTTACATTTGCTTTCTGACATTTTATAATTCAAATTATTTCCCTTCTTTCTTCACACTCTTCCATGAGGCAATAAAACAACTGGTGTAGATTATACTAATACATTCATGGATACATGTTTCCATTTTCTTACTTTTCTCACATATCTTTTTTATAACATTGTTAATTCATGGTGTATGATGTATGTCATGGTATATTATCTTTGTGGTATAATGTAATCTCCTTGCTAGCATTGTATTTAAAATTTTTGTGTTGATATACATTGAGAAGACTAGTCTATAAGTTTTTTCCTCTGGCTTAACTTATCCTGGGTTAAGTATGAGTACTATATTTGTGTCATAAAAGAAATTTGAAAGAATTCCTTCTTCTTCTATTTTTCTAAATAATTTGTGTAGTATTGGATCTAATTGTTCTTTGAATAATTGGTAGAATTAACTTATGAATCCATATGGCACTGGGACCATTTCCTTAGGGAGTTCTTGATAGTTTGTTCAATTTCTTTTTCAGTGATGGGTTTTTTTAAACATTTATTAATATTCATTTTTAACATGCTTACATGATTCTTGCTCCTACTTTCCCCTTCACCCCCGCAATCCCCCCACCCATGGCCGATGCGCATTTCCACTGGTTTTAACATGTGTCATTGATCAAGACCTATTTCCAAATTGTTGGTAGTTGCATTGGTGTGGTAGTTTCGAGTCCACATCCTCAATCATGTCCGCCTCAACCCATGTCTTCAAGCAGTTGTTTTTCTTACATGATTCCTCTCCTGTAGTCTTTCCTCTGAATGTGGGTAGCATTCTTTACCATACATCCCTCAGAGCTGTCCTGGGTCATTACTTTCTGCTGGTACAGAAGTCCATTGCATTCTATTTTACCACAGTATATCAGTCTCTGTGTACAATGTTTTTCTGGCTCTGCTCCTTTCGCTCTGCATCAGTTCCTGGAGGTCTTTCCAGTTCACATGGAATTCCTCTAGTTTATTATTCCTTTGAGCACAATAGTATTCCATCACCAGCATATACCACAATTTGTTCAGCCATTCCGCAATTGACAGGCATAACCTCATTTTCCAGTTCTTTGCCACCACAAAAAGCGCAGCTATAAATATTTTCATACAAGTCTGTTTATCTATGATCTCTTTGGGGTACAAACGCAACAATGGTATGGCTGGATCAAAGGGCAGGCATTCTTTATAGCCCTTTGAGCATAGATCCAAATTGCCAGCCAGAATGGTTGGATCAGTTCACAACTCCACCAGCAATGCATTAATGTCCCAATTTGGCCATATCCCCTCCAGCATTCATTACTCTCCCCTTCTTTCATTTTAGCCAATCTGCTAGGTGTGAGGTGATACCTCAGAGTGGTTTTGATTTGCATTTCTCTAATTATTAGAGATTTAGAACACTTTCTCATGTGCTTATTGATACTTTTGATTTCTTTACCTGAAAATTGCCTATTCATGTCTCTTGCCCATTTATCAATTGGGGAATGGCTTGATTTTTTTATACAATTGATTTAACTCCTTGTATATTTGAGTAATTAGACCCCTGTCAGAGTTTTTTGTTATAAAGTTTTTTCCCAATTTGTTGTTTCCCTTCTGATTTTGACTACATTGTTTTTGTTTGTACAAAAGCTTTTTAGTTTAATATAATCAAAACCACTTAATTTACATTTTGTAATTTTCTCTAACTCTTGCTTGGTTTTAAAATCTTTCCTTTCCCAGAGATCTGACAAGTATACTATTCTGTGTTCACTTAACTTGTTTATAGTTTCCCTCTTTATATTCAAGTCATTCACCCATTCTGAATTTATCTTGGTGTAGGGTGTGAGATGTTGATCTAAACCTAATCTCTCCTGTTTTCCAAATATTTCCCTTGATATTCTTGATCTTTTGTTATTCCAAATGAAATTTGTTATAGTTTTTCCTAATTCAGTAAAGAAGTTTTTTGGTAGTTTGATAGATATGGGGCTAAATAGGTAAATTAATTTGGGTAGAATGGTCATTTTTATTATGTTAGCTCTTTCTACCCATGAGCAATTAATGGCTTTCCAATTGTTGAGTTGCAGTTTTATTTGTTTGAAAAGTGTTTTGTGGTTGTTTTCATATAATTGCTGTGTTTGTTTTGGTAGATAGATTCCTAAGTATTTTATATTGTCTAGGGTGATTTTAAATGGTGTTTCTCTTTCTACCTCTTGCTGCTCTAATGTGTTGGAAATATATAGAAATGCTGATGATTTACGTGCATTTATTTTGTATCCTGCAACTCTGCTAAAGTTGTTGATTATTTCTACAAGCTTCTTAGTTGATTCTCTGGGATTTTTTAAGTAGACCATCATATCATCTGCAAAGAGTGATAGCTTAGTCTCCTCATTGCCTATTTTTATACCTTCAATTTCTTTTTCTTCTCTAATTGCTATTGTTAGTGTTTCTGGTACTATGTTGAATAATAGAGGTGATAATGGGCATCCTTGTTTCACTCCTGATCTTATTGGGAAGGCTTCTAATTTATCCCCATTTTGCATATGATGCTTGTTGATGGTTTTAGGAAATACTGTTTATTGTTTTTAGGAAAGGTCCTTCTATTACATACTTTCTGGTGTTTTCAATAGGAATGGATGCTGTATTTTGTCAAAGGCTTTTTCAGCATCTATTGAGATAATCATGTGATTTTTGTTTGTTAGACTGTTGATATGGTCAATTATGTGGATGGTTTTCCTAATGTTGAACCATCCTTGCATTCCTGGTATAAATCCCACCTGATCATGGTGGATGATCTTCTTAATTACTTGCTGGAGTCTCTTTGCTAGTATTCTATTTAAGATTTTTGCATCTATGTTCATTAGGGAGATTGGTCTGTAGTTTTCTTTCTCTGTTTTTGATCTACCTGGCTTTGGAATAAGTACCATATTTGTGTCATGAAAGGAATTTGGTAGGACTCCTTCTTTGCTTATCATATCAAATAATTTGTATAGTACTGGGATTAGTTGCTCTTTGAATGTCTCATAGAATTCACTTGTGAATCCATCAGGTCCTGGTGATTTTTTATTAGGGAGTTCTTTGATGGCTTGTTCAATTTCTTTTTCTGATATAGGATTATTTAGGTATTCTATTTCTTCTGCTGTTAATCTAGGCAATTTATATTTTGGTAAATATTCATCCATATCTCCTAAATTGTTATATTTATTGCCATATAATTGGGCAAAATAGTTTTTAATGATTGCCTTAATTTCCCCTTCATTAGAGGTGAGGTCTCCCTTTTCAGCTTTAATACTGTCAATTTGGTTTTCTTCTTTCCTTTTTTTTATTAAATTGACCAGTACTTTGTCTATTTTATCTGTTTTTTCAAAATACCAGCTTCTAGTCTTATTTATTAATTCAATAGTTCTTTTACTTTCGATTTTATTAATTTCTCCCTTGATTTTTAGTATTTCTAATTTAGTTTTCATCTGGGGATTTTTAATTTGCTCATTTTCTAGTTTTTCGAGTTGCATGCCCAATTCATTAATCTCTGCCCTCCTTAACTTGTTAATATATGCACTCAAGGATATAAATTTCCCCCTGAGTACTGCCTTGGCTGCATCCCACAGAGATTGGTAGGATGCCTCATCATTGTCATTTTCTTCAATGAAATTGTTGATTGTTTCTATGATTTCTTCTTTGACTAATTGGTTTTGGAGAATCATATTGTTAAATTTCCAATTGGTTTTTGATTTGCCTGTCCAGGTGCTCTTATTAATTATTATTTTATTGCATTATGATCTGAGAAGGTTGCATTTATTATTTCTGCTCATTTGCATTTGTTTACAATGTTTCTATGCCCTATTACATGGTCAATCTTTGTGAATGTACCATGTGCAGCTGAAAAGAAGGTGTATTCCTTTTTGTCCCTATTTATTTTTCTCCACATATCAATTAAATCTAATTTTTCTAGGACTTCCTTCACATCTCTTACCTCTTTCTTATTTATTTTTTGGTTTGATTTATCTAGATCTGAAAGAGGAATATTTAGATCTCCCACTATTATGGTCTTCCTATCTATTTCCTTCTTTAGCTCTGCCAGTTTCTCCTTTATGAATTTGGATGCTATGCCACTTGGTGTGTACATATTGGGCAGTGTTATTTCCTCATTGTTTATACTGCCTTTAATCAGGATGTAATGACCTTCTCTGTCTTTTTTAATCATATCTATTTTTACTTTGGCTTTGTCAGAAATTATAATAGCCACTCCTCCCTTCTTTTTCTCATTTGATGCCCAAAAGATTTTGTTCAAGCCCTTAAACTTAAATTTGTATATGTCCACCAAGTGATGGGTTTTTTAAGTATTCTTTTTCCTCATTTGTTAATCTCAATAGTTTATATTTTTTAAGTATTCATTTATTTCACTTAGATCATCAATTTTATTGGTATATGGTTGAGCAAAACAACTTCCAATAATTTTTTAAAATTTTTTTCTTCATTAGTTACGATTTTGTCTTTTTGATTTTGAAACTGGTAATTTGGTTTTCCTCTTCCTTTTTTAATTCAACTTAACCAATTATTTATCTATCTTATTTATATTTTTATAAAACCAGCTCCTTATCTTATTTATTAGTTCAATGGTTTTCCTACTTTCAGTTTTATTCATTTCTCCTGTGATTTCAAGGTTTTCTAATTTGGTCTTTAATTGAGTGTTTTTAATTTGTTCTTTTTCTAATTTTCTTAAGTTACATGCTTCATTCATTGATCTGTTCTTTCTCTGTTTAATTGCTAAAATCACTTGGAGATATAAATCTCCCCCTAAATAAATCTTTGTCTTCATCTCTTAAATTTTGGTGTGCTCTCTCCTCACTGTCATTTTCTTTAATGAAATTATTGATTGTAACTATGATTTGCTCTTTGGCCCATTGATTATTTAGGATAATATTATTTAGTTTCTAATTAATTTTTAGTCTTTCTTTCAGATGCTCTTTGCTAAACATAAGTTTACTTGCATTACTGTCTAAAAATGATGCATTTAGTATTTCTTTTTTTTTAACATTGGGTTGTAAGGTTTTTATGCCCCATTATTTGTTCCTTTTTTTGAAGTTACCATGTACTGCTGAGAAAAAGGTATATTCCTTTTTATTCCTCTTCATTTTCCTCCAGACATCTATCATGTCAAACTTTTCTAAAGTTCAATTTACCTTCTCAATTTCTTCCTTGTTTATTTTTTGGTTGGGGTTTGTCTGCTTTTAAAAGGAGAATCTTATGGTCACCCATTAGTAAAGTTTTACTATCTATTTCCTCCTATAACTCGTGAAACTTCTCCTTTAGGAATTTAGATACTATGCCATTTTGTGCATATATGTTTAGTTTATATTTTTTAAACCCTTCAACTTCCATGTTAAAGTCAATACTGCATATTGGTTCTAAAGCAATAATAAGGGCTAGGCAATGAGGATTAAATGATTTGCTCAAGGTCCCACAGGTAGGTAGTATCTCAGGTCAAATTTGAAATCAGGACCTCTCTAGGCCTGACTCTCAATCCACTGAGCCACCTCACTGCCCCCAGTATTGCTATTTTTTCATTGTCTATAGTGGTTTTTATTAAGATGTAAATTCATTTTTATCTGTTTTTTTAATTAAATCAATTTTTTTATTTTTGCTTTGTCTAAGATCATGATTGCCACTCCTACTTTTGTTTTTTGGTTTTTGTTTTTTTTTTACTTTAGCTGAAGTATAATAGATTCTGTTCTAATCTTTTATTTTTACTCTGTATATGTCTTCTTGTTTTAAATGTGTTTCTTGTATACAACATATTGTGGTATTCTGTTTTCTAATCCACTCAGTTATCCTTTTCTGTTTTATGGGGGAATTCACTGCATTCACATTCAGTTATGACAACAAATTGTGTATTTCTTTCCTTTTTATTTTCCCCCAATTTCCCCAATTTACTCTATTTCCTATTTAATTTTTTGTTCTTTTTTTAAATTTATTTAAAGCCTTACCTTCCATTTTGGAGTCAATACTGTGTATTGGCTCCAAGGCAGAAGAGTGGCAAAAGTAGGCAATGAGGGTCAAATGACATGCCCAGGGTCACACAGCCGGGAAGTGTCTGAGGCCACATTTGAACCTAGGACCTCCCATCTCTAGGCCTGGCTCTCAATCCACTGAGCTACCCAGCTGTCCCCCACTCTTTTTCCTATTTAAGCATTTTCCTGCTCTCAGATATTTTGCTTCTGCCCTTTGCCTCGACTAATTGGTATTTTTTTTTGTTCATTGATACCATCTCTTCCCTCCTGCTTCCTTACAAGTTAAGGTACGTTTCTATAGCTGAATGAAAATGGGTATTATTCTGACTTTGAACTAATTCCAATGAGAGTATAGTTCAGTCATTGCCCACTGCCCATCCTGCTTCATCTCCTCTACTGTAATGAGACTGATGTGCTTCTTCATGAGTAATAATTTACCCTCTTCTAAGTCTCCTTTGTGTATCCCATTCCTTGATTTTTTTTATTTTTTAGATATCAACCCATCCTATTCAATTTCCTTCCTTCCTTCTTTCTATATATATATATCCTTTCTCATAGCCCTAGTAGCAATAAAGTTCTTAAGTTTCTTTAGTATTTTAGGAATCTTGATTTCTTTACCTACCTTAAGTATCCTAGATATCTTAAATATCTCAATTATCATCTTCCCAGTTATGAATGTACTCAATTCAACATTATTGAAACCCTTAAGTTTTCATCTTACCTTCCTTTGCTTTTCTTCAGTGTTGAATTTGCTCATCAAATTTTCTTTTCAATTCTGATTTTTTGTCTGGAAGTGTGGAAGTCCTCTATTACCTTAAGCATTACTTTTTCCCTGTGGAATTTATGCTTAGTTTTGTTGTTTGTGTAATACTTGTTGTAGTCCTAGATCCTTTTGCCTGGCTTTCAGGCTTTAATGTAGATACAAATGCACTTCTGATGGAATTGCGAATTGATCCAACCATTCTGGAGAATAATTTGGAATTATGACCAAAGAGCCTTAAAACTGTATATGACCTTTGATTCAGCAATGCCACTATTATGCCTATAATTTAAAAAGATCAAAGAAGAAGAGAAAGGATCTATACAAACAAAAATATAGAAGCTCTTTTTGTGATGGCAAATTGGAAATTGAGGGAATGTCCATCAATTGGGGAATGATTGAACAAATGATATGTGATTGTGATTGGATTATAAGAAAGGTTGAGCAGAGTGGTCTCGGAAAAACCTGGGAAGATTTATATGAACTAATGCAAAGTGAAGTAAGCAGAACCAGGAGAAAAATGTACAGGAGTATCAGCAATATTGTAAGGATGAACAATTCTGAAGGATGTAGCTACTCTAATAAAGACAATGATCCAAAACAATTCCAAAGGATCCATAATGAGAAATGCTGAGCACCTCCAGAGAGAAAACAGATGAACTTTGAGCATAGATTGAAGCATATTTTTTCACTTTATTCTTTATGCTTTTTAGTATTTTTCTTTTTTGCAACATAGCTAATATGGAAATAAGTATGACCACTTATATAATTGGTATCATATTGCTTGCTTTCTCAATACAAAGGGGAGAGAAAGAATTTGGAACTCAAATTTTTGAGGAAAAAAGAATGTTAAAAATAAATTAAATTAAAATGTTTAAATAATTGTAGAAATAATACTCTTCTCTAAGCAGGAGAGTGAGAGCAGAAAAATATCCTAAGAATCCAGAATAAGGACTTCTGGGTTTTGCCAACAAAGAAAGGAACAAAATTTAAATCTCTTCCCTTTTGACTAAACATCTTTTTTTTGTTATCAAGAAGCAACATGATCTAATGAAAAGAATACATAACACCTAAGTTTGGAATCCAGGCCCATTATATTATCTATATGACCTTTGACAAGTCATTTACCTTCTCTAAGCTTCTCTTTCCTCATTAGTTAAGTGGGAATTTCTATCCAATCTATCTTAAAAAAATGTTGTGAGGATAAAATAAGATGAAGCACGTAAAATTCCTTTATAAATAAACACATAAAAACCTTATGGAATTCTTTTTAATATTTTATGACATTCTGTTTTATATTATTTTCTAAGAATGAATCTTCTTGGGGGCAGCTGGGTAGCTCAGTGGATTGAGAGCCAGGCCTAGAGACAGAAGATCCTAGATTCAAATCTGGTCTCTGACACTTCCCAGCTGTGTGACCCTGGGCAAGTCACTTGACCCCCATTGTGCATCCTTACCACTCTTCCAACTATGAGCCAATACACAGAAGTTAAGGGTTTAAAAATAAAAGAATAAATCTTCTCTACATGACAAGAGAAAAAGTTCTGTAAGTTCACATATTATATTATATACCTGTAATTCCATTAAATGAGTATTTATTGAATTGTATAGGTCTTCTTCTAAAGCTGTGCAGAGGCAGTTTAAGATTTTCTTTATTATTGATTATAGCTGACTGTCTCCCAACTAACAAATCTAAAAGTATACATCATGGCACCTACCACATACAATTCACTGTTTCAGGCACCATGAATACAAAAATAAAAACTGAAATGGTCCCTGTTCTTGTGGAGTTTATATTTTACTGCAAGAGGCAATGTGAGTTTATAGTATATAAGTATATTAAAATAAATCCCATATCATTTAGCTTCAGAAGGCTCTAGAATTAATCACTAAAGACAACTGTCCTGCTCTAGTCTAGTTTGCATAAAAACAATAGATTTAGAGTAGGAAGAAATATTAGAGGTTTTCTAGTTCAACTATATCATTATACAGATATGGAAATTAAGACCCCATAGATGACAAGTGACTCATCCAAGGTCAGACAGGTCATAAGCAGCAAATCTCAGACTTGAACCCAGGATCTCCGCCTTTAAAAACAGCACAATTTTTACTACACCATCAAAGAAAATACATGAGAATACAGGCCAAGTCTTGTAACTCATATTCTTAATCAAAAGCATTAGAGGGAAGGGCTACAGCTCTGTTCTGTCCAGTAAAATACTGGACAGAATTCCAATGAATTCCAATTTTTTCCAATTATTGTTGTTCCAATGAAGATCTCTACCTTTGTTATTTTCAACTTTTAAATGACTCTTGAGAGCAATGACAGAACTATCTACTTCTCCAAGAATATTAAAAATGAAGTTTATTATCTGCCAAATTACCAACATTATTTAACTTCCTTTTTGAACTAATTGGTGAATAAATGAAATTTGCAGAAGAGTTAACTCCACCCATTTCTCCCTCTTAAAATACTTTCCCACATAGATTGAACTAGAAATATATATACATGCATATGTATATATAAAATTTGACTGGAGTATGGGATATTTTGGTTGACAATCTTTAATAGTTTTTTTCTTCACAAAGTTTAGAAAATCCACAATAATTTAATCTGAAAACTCCTCTTAAAGCTTACTTTTTCTTCTGGGAAGCATCATCTTATGGAATTCACTCAAATCTAATGGGTCTTTTAACTTAAGATCTCTGAAAACCTCTAAAAATAACCTGTGTGAACATTTATTTGAATTCATCCCCACTTTTACTTTGTTAATGCTCTTCCACTTGCTTGAGGTGTTTCTAAATCTAAATGATAAATTCCTGAGGTCAGGAACCACTTCCATTTCTTTTCTGCCATTCAAGGCCCATGGCTAGAGTAGTGAGTAGAGGGGTCAATGGATTTCTCAATGGACAAAAGAAAAGCAATTTCAATGACACCTCAGAAGACTGAATAACAAATAAATAATGTTTACAAGAATTTATTGTAAAGATATTTTAAAATAAACTCAATATCCAATCTTTTCTGGAATGACATAGTAAAGACTTTCCTTAAAGGCATTAATTTAGTCCAAATTTCTATGGGATTCTCAGGATTTACCTACATCAACAATGTCTCATTCATATCTATTCCAAGATTAAAGAACTCTATGTCTACTGTCTAACGTCTTAACTAAATGAAGTTAATGTTACTACTAATAATTAATATTCAAATTAACTAGTGCAGCCTCAAGTAGATTCTAGGAAAAGATCTATTCATAGTGTTGGTTACTAAAAATAATATGATGAAAATTCAATGTGTAATTCATTTTCACATCTGCTCTTTAAGATTTTGCATTTAAAATCTTTTGCAGGAAAATGAATTGGTTGTTTTAAGAAGAAAAGGTCCTTGATTTTTAAGTTATTAATAAGGGTATAGGTCAAAAGGCCAGTTTAGCCCAGATATTTGTATCATTGGAGATGTTGAGGGTGGGGTGAAAGAGATTTAATAGAATAAAATCTATAGGATTCATTATTCTCTAATATCTATGGGTTTACTCAGGATCCAAAGAGTAAGAACTTCATCTTGAATTTCTCACTGTTATTTTTCTCAGTTTTTGTTGTTGTCATTGTTGTTAGTTTTATGGATATGTGCATATGTACATCTGTTATTTTTTGACAAAGAAGGAGCCTTAGGAATCTAAAGGCTTCATTTTCTCTTTTTCATATACTAGATAATCAAGTAGAAAATAAGCAAGTAAAAAAATAAGGTTTACACATTTTCCTGAAGCTATAAATTGAGAAGAAAATGATGTAGAATCCAAAATGAATTAAGAAAGGTTATAGAAACCCAAGATTTAGAATTTTGTGACACCAAAACAGTAAGGACAAGTAAATGTTTAATCCTAAAGCATAACAAAAAGAAAATCTATTATTCTAAATATTTATTTTAAAACTCTTAAGAATAGAAAAGGCATGCTTATCTACCTGGCAATTTTTTCTTAACTTTTGCAACAACTTGTATCTTATTCTTATGTTTTTTCTTTAATTGATTTTACTTCTGACATAATTTTGCTTTTAAAAATCCTAATTGTCTGAATTGTGCATTATATGATCCAAGACATCTGTTATCCATGATTGGAAAAAAATGTGCCAGTAAGGCTTACATACTAATTAGTATGACCATTTACCAGAAAACTCCATTACGACTGAAATATTAACTTAGTTAAATTCTGTACCTTATTGAATATCTATTGCATTGATACACACATTTGATTAATTTATTAAATGTTTGTTAAAACAAAAGTGAAATGTCTAAGAAGAAATGAGAAGTTTCTAGAAAATTCAACTGTATTAAATAACAATAACCCTCACTTTAAATTTAGAACTTTAAACTCAGTGAAATACTGAATTCCTAAAAACATCAATAAAGAATGACATTCACTAGACGATAGTGATAATAAGCACATTTTAAGTATTAGTGTATTATATATTTTGTTGCATAATCCAATAGTGGGCTTAAGGTTAAGTACAGGTTATGTGCATTGTAATCACCTAATTAATAGGACTTGAAGAATATGAATAAAAGCTTCCAATATTGCTTTGATTCTACTTTAAATAGCTTCAAAACCGGAAAGGAAAGAGCATTACAGGGGAAACAAAATAATTGATGCTATTGGGAAAGCCCTAAAATCACAGAAGCAAAAGGATACAGTGGAAGGAAAAGAGGGAGAAAAAGATATTAGTTCAGAGAATATTATTAGTAGAAAGCATGAAATAATATAATTCACACTTCCAATAGTATTGAAATAAAACAGAATCCAGCATAACGTCTTCAAAGTGAATTTTTTTTTTTTTTTTTTATCCTGGGACTCCATTCTAGGAGCATAGGGTCACAACCAGTAGGCAATGAGTCACACAGTCACTCAGGGTCACCCAGCTGGGAAGTGTCTGAGCCTGAACATGAACCTAGGACCTTTCGTCTCTAGGCCTGGCTCTCAATCCACTGAGCTGGCCCAGCTGCCCCTACTTTAGGTTGCAGTTTCTTTAGCAGATGTAGTTTTTACAGGGTGGGGTTGCTAGCCCCACGCCCAACCCTCCTCCTTTTTCATCTGGGCTAGGGACCGCCCTTGGCCCAGGAGTGAATTGGCAAGTGTAAAAAAAGGTGTGCAAAACACAACAGAATATGAGAGTCTCTTTTTCTAAATTTGTGGATTTTTCTTTGCCTTCTTTAGGAGTTTGAAAGTGTAGGAAAGTTGTCTATTTTCTGAAAGATGACTGGATGATGTGTGGGGAAACAAAGAGACTTGATGGACAAATTCAATAAATAGCAAAAAACTGTAAATAGCTCAACTTCAAGTCATCCCCTTTTCCTCCCCACATCCAATTTAACAGTTCACAATTAAATGTTTTCCTAACACAAAGATAATTGTAATGGCAGAGATCAGAGAAAGCATTTATTTTAGACTGTAAAGTTTACAGAATTGTTCCTAGTTTAAAAAAAAAAAAAGCTCTCATAACCAGATGATAAGCATTTAGATAAAGATAAATGAAAATACTACAATGCTGTCTTGTCTAACACACTCAAAGTTTTATTTAAACTTAATTATGCTCATTGGTTTTCATATTTTATGAAGAATGAGATTTTTTTTTAGGGAAAAATTTGCCCCCCCCCCACACTTTCAATAAAACACGCACTGCAAATAATAGCTTTTATTTGATTCAAAACAAATCAAGAATTTACTACAATTAATATAATACAAATCTTTTTTAAAGTCAAATAAAGTAAAATGCAGATATTTATTCATTGATAAAAATATTAATATAGCCTTTTGAGAGAAAATAAGACCCTTATTTGTATGATTATTGGCTTTTTTCTTAGCATAGTTTCTTAAATTGTGATGTCACTTATGATAATGACACTAATAATTATTTTTCAACCATTAATTAAGACTGATATTTTGCCTTTATAATAACTATAGCAACAAAATCCATCTCTCATGAGTAAGAGACTCACATAGTGGGGGAAAACTGTTTTACTTTTGTCAAAGTATTCTTTATTTACCTATAACCAAAATATAGTAAGATTTTTCAAGTTCCAATATTTGTTTAAAGATACTTTCACAAGTCTATTAACCATTCTTGTTCCAATGGAGTAAAACTAAATGTATTATACTTGACCATAGCAAATGTGTTGCTTTTCTCTCTGTACTCATAAAGATCCAGTTCTCTAAAATAAAACAAGAGTTTGGATGCTGGGGCAGTCAAACAGGTATTTACTTTCTGCTTCATTTTCAAAGTAAGTACTTTTTTTAAAATTGAGAATTATAATTTAAATATCATTTTTGTCTTGCAAATATATTTATTTGTTTTGAGAATGCACTTATTCATTGCTCTTTTTTCACAAATGCAGTCATTTTGTTTTGGATCAGAGTATGAATTTGAAGAACTCACATTGATTTATTTGTAACATTGCTTTTAATCCACCAAAAATACAAATATCAGGAGAAATATTTTTATAAAATGAATTTGTTTTATATTTATTATTATCACTGAGAAAAATGTTAATTTGTAGCTCACCCTTTGAAATACTTTGGCATGAAAATGCCAGCCTGTTTCAAAAGCATGTAAAAGTGTCCTATGCTGTGTTCCTATATCATATGATTTTGCAAATACTTTTACATTTTGTGGATTGTGTGTATATAGTTCCTCAGTTACATTTCTTTATATAAATGATTGCTTAACACTGGATATACCTAAATTTCATGAGGGTGTATTGAAAATAATATCAAAGGTAAAAGATTGGAGGAGGAAAGATAAAAAGGGACAGGAAATTTTTATTGAAGATAAGGAAAAAAGAATTCAAAGTACCAAAATGAATAGAATGCCACTAATCCTCAGAGGCAAATAGATAGTCTTGAACACATATTAATAAAATTTTTAAAAGAGACAACTGAGTAGTACCTGCAATTTAAAAAATAGCTAATTAGTAAACCCCCCAAATCACAAAAAGAATGAAATGGAGACAAACTAAATAGAATCCTTTCCCAAAAAAATGGATTGATGTTTTAAGTAAGATTTGGATTCATGTTTTCAGGCTTAAAAACTCATTCTCTGTTCACTAGGGATTCTTCTTTTCATGAGATAAAAGAATCTGCATTTGAATCCCACTTTAGATATTTATAGACTACATGATCATGGATGAATCGTATGATTTCTCTCAACCTCAGCTTCTTCATCTCTCAAATAAGTTCACCATGTTATGATGAATGCATTTTTAAAATATTTACATGTGTGTTATATTTTTTATCAAATTTTAAAAGAATAGTTTTAAAGACCAATAAAATTAATAAACCATTAACCAGTACATTTTTCTGAGAGAAGGGAATGTTATGATCAAAACCAAACATGAAAATGGAGCAACTAGAAAGCATAAACAATTCTCGAGCATAATTACCTACCTCTAAATGGTAGCAAAATTGAACATCTCAATGAAATGGGTTAATAGCTGCAAAAATGTAAAATAGGTAAAAGGATAAAACTGGAAATCAAAAACATATAAAACCCAATCCCAGAAAAAATTGAATAAGCCATAAAAGAAATGCAGCCAAAAAAAGCACCAGTAAGAGATTCTCAAGTGAATGTTTTCAAACCACTTTCAAAACAAATAACTGAGACGCTATATAAACTTTTCAAAAATAGAGAAAGAAGGCACTTCATCTAATTCTTCATATCACAAAATTATGGTCTTAATATTAAAGTCAGGGAGGTGAAACTTCTTCCAGCTCTATGTTAAAAGCAAATTTAGATACTGTTCAATTTTCAGTTTTGTTCAGTAACTTTAAATGGCTTAGAATTCTGTGACTTTAAAAATTGTACTTCTCTCTTAAAACATTTCCTTGAGAAAGCTCTTAGGCGAGGCTGTTAAAGAAGCTATGATATTTGAGGAACATTAAGGCAAATAAATAGATAAGTGGTAACTGTTCTGTATCTAGAAGGAGAAAAAGAAAGGGAAGCTACCCAGCTCTGTGGTTGGAGGAATCAGATGCAGATATAGATTGCATCTGTAGGGTAAGTGTGAGTTGAAAGATCTACTTTTTACAGAGATTGAGAGTTTGGATGCCCAGAGTGATGGTCTGTCCCTTGACCATACATTCTCACTATGTATTTAAATGCATTGGACTGGATGGGAAAATTACCATATTTCACATTAATTTAACTTCAAATAGTTTGAATTTGAATTCATGTGAACAAATTAGAGGAGTCATTATTCACGATAATTGGAACCTACACATAATAGGAAAGTTGGGGAAAGGGGATGGTTTGAGGAAATATTATTTTTTCTTTAAAAAAAAAAACCTTACCTTAGAATCAATACTGTGTATTGTTTCCAAGGTAGAAGAGTGGTAAGGGCTAGGCAATGGGGGTTAAGTGACTTGCCCAGGGTCACACAGCTAGGAAGTATCTGAGCCCAAATTTGAACCCAGGGCTTCCTTCCTCTGGCTCTCAATCCACTGAGCTACCGAGCTACCCCCTATTATTTTCTCTTAAGAAGGCATAAGAAAGAAACCAGAAATCAGAGTAAAGACAATGTGCTAGAATATAAAGGATTTCCACAGCTTAATTGAGCTAAGTATATACAAAATTTAGTACAAGAAATCTTTTCTATAATGAATAAGATTAGTTGTGTTATGAAAACTCAAGTATAATGTCCTTCAAAGTCTTGTATCTTCTGTCCACACACCCCTAAATATTATATTAACTTCTCTTTACATGGCATGGTTTTCAGTTCCTTTGCCATCCTGGTCACACTCTTTACATAAAATACAAATTTTCTCAATCCTTCCTAAAACGTGGCACCCATAATTGAGCACAATGCTTCAGATGTGGCTTGAATTGAGAGGAATAAATACAACAGTACTATTGCATCCTTTTGTTATGGGAGTTATACCTTGCAATGGAGCCAAGGTCAGAGCTTGTTTGTTTGTTTGTTTTGGTTGTTATATTATAATTACAACTCATTTTAAATGAACTATATGTTATTTATTTGAGCTATTTCAAATATACCACAGGAATCACAGGTTTATTCAAAGTTACAATTTAATCTTTAATAAAAGTCTACCTCATTTCAAGAATTAACTGGGGAAACAAAATTATAGGGTGTTTAATCAAAACATTTCGTAGATTCTTCAATAGCATTCAATAATGATGACAGTACTACATTCACCTATGCTTAACAAAAATAATAATTAAAGTATACCTAGGGAATAATGAAAGTAGTTTATCTTTAGTCCTTTTTTTTAAAAAAGGCTATTAACTGAACCAACTTCAATTAGCAATTCACACACACTTGGATCTTCCTCAGAATTCAAAGATTTAATCATTTTTATAATTCTTTTTAACAAATCTTCAAATTGTATTTCTTTAGAAATTTAAATATTAAATTACTTAAAGAATCATTGTCTTAATAGATATGAGGCCAAAGGATAACAATAAACAGTTTTCCAAAAAAGAAACAGAAAGTCACAAACTACATTTTAAAATATGTCCAAATCATTATGAGAAATAGAAACCTTTATTGGTAAGGTTTCAAAATTTTATAAATGATGGATATTCTCAAGTGTAAGACAGGCTGATGAAAGGCTGATAAAAGGAATACAACAGATTATTGGAGATATGAATGTACTCAAATATTTTAGAAAACAAATTTGAATTTTTGAAAGAAAAGTCATTACTTGTTGATGCCATTGGATGTAGTAATATCCTTATTGAGTATATACCACCACAGAAGTCAAATATTTTTAAAAATTACTTACATAGTAAATGACAATTATGGTAGGAGAAAACTAGAAACAAATGGGTACCTATCAATTTGAAAATTATCAGTTAGAAAATGACAGAACCATAAAAAAAAAAACCATATGTTTGTAACGGAACATAACTGCACCACGAGAAACTACAGTATATTTGTATGAACTGATGCAGACTGAAATAGAGAACTAAAAAAAAAGGATATGTAATTATTATGATAATGTAAACTAAAAAAGCAACCAAACTCATAGTAATTGGTGCCAGAAGAGATAGTAAAATATATCTTATGCCACTTGGCAGAAAGATGGGAAACTATAAAAGAATAAATGAAAAATTATTTATTAAATAATTATTATGTGTTAAATTCAGTGCTAGTTCTGAGTGTACAAGTATAAAAATGAAAATAGATCTCTCTCACAATAAACCAACATTCTATTAGAAGAGATAATACTCCTAAGAGAGTTTTAGTCAGGGAAAGGTATTTTATTTTGGAATGTACATTTTCAATAGGGGAGTAGATTACACACACTTTCCAATACCAATGACAATATTGTTTTGATGATAGTTCCAGAACTAGAAAGCAAAGGGAAGAATAATAAGCACAAGATAATAAGATGGTTGGTTAGATGATGGCCAGGAAATAAAATGAGAAATGCCAAGTAGGCCTAAACATAATGGGTGATACTTGGAACTTATCAACCAGGATATAATTCATGGATCTTAGACCTTGGACAGAAGTTCTAGAGCTGAAGAGGTTAATTCTTTGAAGGAATGACGTCTTCTCGCATATGTTATCAAAAACAGTCACTTTTTCAATTGGTTTTACTTGATTTTTTTTCTTTGTTATAGAATATATTAAATGTGGGTTGACAGAGAGGTGCTTTATTGGAATATGATTGTGTTACGAAAAACGCAAATGTTCACAATAATCAAATAAGATCTCATAAGAAATTCTCTATAATGGATTAAAATTGCACACCTTCCTATGTTAATATTGTCCACATCTTCTCATAAATTCATCACAGCAGCCTCCATTCAATCTGTTGGGGGGCTTCATCATGTTGCCTAAACATGACAAGGATAGCATTGAAGCTCAATGACATTCTGTCACCCTTTGCCCTTACCACAATATTAGTAGGAATTTTTCTTATGTATTTCTTTGATGCCAGCCTTTTTACTGCTTTTCATTTCATAATTCCTTATTTGTAATTTATTCTCCACTCTGCAACCTCTCACTTGTTGCTTGAATCATCCATAGTTTCAATTCTTTAGTGTTCTGTGATTTAAAACTAATATGAGTGTATACATTTGTTGTGCTCACTGATTTCCCCTTTTGCATTAAATTTACTGATTATCCATTCTTAACAGCTGCCAGAGTAGTTTTCCTAAATTTTAAGTCTGATCATGCTATTCAGCAAACTCCAATGACTCCCCAGGACCTCAAGGAGCAAATATGAACTTCTTTGTTTGGCATTTTAAGCCCCTCACAATGAGAATCCAACCTAACCTTCTGTTCCATCCATCTTATATCAACATTTCCCTTTACATATTCCACATTCCCATAAAACTAGATTTCTTACTGTTGTACATACATAGCACTCCATTTCCCATTTCCTTGCTTTTGCACTGGCTGTCTCCATGCCTGGAATTCATTTTCTTCTCATCTCTACCTCTGAAAATGTCTAATTTCTTTCAAGACCAAACTCAAATGCAACTTTCTATTTGAAGCCTTTTCTGATCCCACTAACTGCTAATGCCCCAACTCTATGATCTTGTAACTATTTTCTATACATTTTGTATTATCTATCTGTCATTTATCATCTCTCTAACTCTCTACATCTAACTATCTATCTATCTATCTATCTATCTATCTATCTATCTATCTATCTATCCATCTATCTCTCTCTATCCATCTCTATCTATCTATTTATCTATATCTAATTATATCTATATTTATATATATATATATATATATATATATAGTTCCTGCCTAGTAGAATAAATATATGCTCTTTAAAGGCAGGAATTATTTCATTTTCATCTTTATATCCTCAGTGCCTAGCACTTAATTGGTGTGTAATAAATGCTTAGTGATAGATTTTAAACATATATGTTGATTTAATTTAAACTTTATCAGACTTCATGAAATTTTTCTACTTCTTTACCTTTTACCATAGCTATTAGTATATAAACAATCATTTTGAAATGGTCTTTTTGCAAATACTTATGAGCACTGCAATACAAGCTACCAAGTGTCCCATGAAATCAAATTTTCTTTGACCTTTGCATACATAATAAAAACAACTGCTCTGATTCCTTTATTTTTCTCACCATGGAGAATTTTTAAAGCCACCTTTTCAAATAGCTGTAGCTGCCTTCTGTCTTATGGCTTCATGTAGAGCAAAGAATTCAGAGTCAACATGATTCACTTTCTCTAATAGTCATTGTACATGGATCTTCCATTGATATTGCCAACAGTGCAGTTAATTTTTACAATGTTATATGCAAGACTTTGTGCATCCATTGCCTTCTTTTCTGCTATTCTTCCTTCATCACTGCAAAAATTAAAATAGATCACACAAGATTTCATGGGTTGCCATAGTCAAAGAATTCATAATCAAGTATTCAGCCTACTAGTTGATGAGCTCCTCTCTATTTGACTAGACAGGTCCTTCAAGGCTTTCGAAGGTGATACAATATGCCAGAGTTCATAATCTACCATCATAGCCTTCAAAATTCCAGGACCACCTCTATGCCATGAGGCAGCATAAGGCTATGTAAAAATATAATAGAAAAAATGTATTGATAAAAAATAATGTATTTTTTAAAGTTGGGCATATTTATTTAATTTTGTCTCCTTAATATACCTGAATTGTTGCCACTATATACTATATTTTTACAATAGATACAGAATCCTATGAAAATAAGCAATCCACAAGTTTCTAAACAATTACAATGGTATATTGTTTTAAACATGAACCCTTTGAATAAATGCTAGCAAAACTCTCTAAATTTATAGAGGTATTTTCGAAATAGGGCATTTTTGCTTTTTTGTCAAACAAAACATTCAATTCATTAAAAACTATCCATCATTCTTCTGTGCTGGTCTTTGAGTTTGGGTTTTTTTTCCAATCACATCATATATTTTTGCTTCATGTATATTCAATTTTTCTTTCTTCTCCTTAGTGTCACATATTTTTTTCACCATTAATGTTCCTTAAACTAAGATTTAAGAGCTTTCCACATACTTCTCTGTGAGTTTACTGAACCCAGGTGGCTGAACATAAATAATTCTTCTATCCTTTTTTCAGAATCTTCATCTCAGTCAGCCAAACCAAAGTTATATAGATGAGCCATCAAATCCTCTTTGGAGCCTCCTAGAAGCACCATCTTGATTCTATGAGAACAAGGTAAAGGCTTATTTCTAGACAGAGCTTTGTCTACCTAACCCCAGAAACTCTAAGTTTATATCCTAGAACCTTTGAATTGGAAGAAACCTCAGTGACCATCTAGTCCAATATATATACCAGGAAAAGTATCCCTACTTCAACATACTTCATAATGGTCATCTAACATGAATAACTCTAATGAAGGGAAAACCACTGTCTCCTAAGGCAAATCATTCCACTTTGGGATACTTTTAATCACTGGGAAATCTTTATTTTCTCTTTGTTGCCTCTTTGTCATTTACATACATTGTTCCTGACCCCAAACTCTCCCTTCTCCTAGGGCCAACCAGAACAAATACAATTCCCTTTCCCACATAATGATTCAAGTATTTGGCCAAAGCCATAAAGTCTCCCTTAAGTAATATTTTTTCAGGACTAAAAACATGCCAAGGTTCTTCCATGAATCTCAGATACCATGTCCTCTAGGCTCTTTACTATTCTGATTGCTCTTTTCTAAATAGTCTTTTGTTTATCAATGTTCTTACAAATTGAATATAAGACTCCTAGTGTTAGTCTAATCAGCAAGGAAGATTTTTCACTTTCTTTTCTCTCAGACTGTGACTTTAATGTAGCCTAAAATCATATTAGCTTTTTTGGCTGCCATATCACACTGCTGTTACATTATAAGATTTCGACCCACAGAAACCCAGGATTCTTTTTCAAACCAACTACTATCTAGCTTTGCCCACCACTATCCCATCTTATACTGTTAAAAGTACTTTTTTTAAATCCCCATTAAAATATAGGAAGTCAGAGATAGATCCAATGCAATCCAATAAACATTTTTCAGTGCTTACAGGGGGCCAGGCACTGTGCTAAGCATTGGGGATACAATAAGTAAAATTAAAGACAATCTCAACATTCTAATAAAAAGGGGAGACAACACACAAAAGAAAGCAAGGAGAAAGTCATGGAACACAAGAGCATACCCAGAATGGGATCATCTTTTACTATGAAGCTGAAACCAAGCAGGATAGCAATTGCAAAGGGAAGTGATTCAACAGTCTAGTTTCTGTCCACTCTACAGTAAGCCATTGGAAGGAGTTTGGTACTCTTCTCTCCCGACCTCCAAACAGAGGGGAGAGGAGATAAAGAGAGGTTGAGTCAATCAAATATTGAGTTGACCACATGGTGGTGGGTTTAAAAGTTATGAGTTTATCTTGTAGAGGCATTTTGTTGTTTTGAGATGAAACCAAGTAGAATAGTAGATGCACAGTGAAGTCAAGGAGAAAGTAAAGAAATGTTATACAAAATGCAAAACTTTGTCAGAAAATTATGATCCTGTGGGATAAACATTTTTGAAAAATTTTACATTATACAGTTAAAGAAACCCAGAGTCACAGAGTTGGTAAGTATTGGAGATTATGTTTGAACTCTGTCTTCCTGACTCTAGGCTCAGTGCTCTACCTACTATGCCACAAAACGCCTAAATATTTCTATTAAAATAGTATTTAGATGGAAGTTAAGTGAAACTATTTTTGTCTTCTGGAAATGATTTGATGATAGAGATATATGTATGAAGAGTTCAGTGACTTGCCCAAGGTCATGCAGTGAGAGTGTACTTCTCTAGCCATATCTCTCAATCACCTCATCCACATAATTGTCCTCTTAATAAAGAGGGTTTGGACCAGGATAGTGTTAGTATTTTTTCTTTTTTTTTTTAAACCCATACATTCTCTCTTAGAATCAGTACATTGTATTGGTACCAAGAAAGAAGAGTAGTAAGGACTAGGCAATTGGGGTTAAGTGACTTGCTCTGGGTTACACAACTAGGAAGTCCCTGAGGACAGATCTGAACCCATGACCTCCCTACTCCAGGTCTGGTTTTCCATCCACTGAGCTACCTAACTTCCCTCAATTTCTCTAGTTTTTAACCATAAAGAATCACTATGATGATTATTACTTCATAGATTTCAAAACTGATATTCTTAGACTTCCTTTCTTCCTACTTTTTTCATAATTTATCTTGCGATGCTCCACTTTTTTTGCTCACAATCATAAGTTCTCAAACTATAATCTGTAGAAGATTCCCTGAGATCGTCTGGAGGTCCACAAGTTCAAAATTATTTCCATTATAATACTAAAACATTTTAGTTTCTGTTCTGAAAAATATCAATAGTAATCAACAGAAATGAAAGCTATTTTGTTTATGAAGCAGAGTCCTTAATAATTTCTAAGACAAGGATCCCAAGATCAAAATGTTTGAGAATCGGTGCTCTAGATCATTGATGGCAAACCTTTTAGAAAGGGATTGCTGGGCCCCAAGCCCCCACCCTACCCCCAACCTCTCCATTACCCCGGACAGGGGAGGGAGGATGCACTCCCATTGGGCTGCTAGGAAGGGGGGAGTGATGAGAGACATGTGTGGAGTCAAGGAGGAGAGTGACCTGAGTGCTCTGCTCCCCTCCAGCTATGTGCCACACTGTAGCTACCCTCCCCTCAAACCTAGCTCCTCTCCAGTCCCACCACAGGAATCACTTTCTCCACAGACTCAACAGGCTACCATCTACACGGCACCCTCACCCAGCATGTGAGCTCCCCTCCCTCCCTTACCCTAGACAGGGAAGGGAGGAAGCACTCCCATTGGCTGCTGGGCCAATGGGCAGGTGAAGTGAGGAATGTCCTCAGGCTCATGGAGAGGGGGAGGGGAACAACCCCACCCCAATGCCTCTGGCTTTCTAGTAACAACTCTGGCAGGTGACTTTAGGCATGCCCACAGAGAGGGCTCTACATGCCCTTTTTGGCACATACACCATAGGTTTGCCACCATGGCTCTAGTGAATTTCATTATTTTTATACCTCTGTAAAATAATCTCTTGATAGTTTAATTGGCAAGGCACTAAGTAAGTAAATTAATTTCATTATGTATTTTTTATTATATCAGCCCTAGGCTACTCATAAACAATGAGTATTTCTCAAATTATATAGGTTTGTATTTATATAAGAAGTGTTCTTATAATTCTATTTATAAAGTTCCTCTGAGTGTCTAGGTAGGTTGATTCCCAATATTTTGTACGTAACCCAAGGTTGACTGGGTACACCTAATATGCCTAAAATGAAAGCCTCTGGGTCCCTTACCACATGGATAGAGGGCAGTCTCCTTCGATTAGCTGTGTCTTTAAAACTGGTAAGACATGGGAGGTCCTTTTCTGTTTCTCTTTTCCACCACCTTTAACTATTCTCTCACTAATGTACTATATGGGTTCCAAGAATTGAAATGATGACAAAGAAAGGACTTCCTTCCTCCTCTTTTGTCCCCTCTAAAAAAATGGGCCTGGGAGTGTTTGGTTATGTATTATGTTTTTGCCTTCCACACATTCAAGTCCCAGAGATAATACTCATAGCACCAGAGTTGCCAGGTAAAAACCTCTGTCAAGCTCAAATCCCAGGCAGCTTAGCTTCTTAGGGCTTCCATCCCAGACTAACTGACTACACCATCACACCTAAAATTCTGGAACTAAAAGTAACAAACACAGAACAGGAACAAATATTCCCATGTGCATGAATTTCCCAGAGCCAGGGTCAAAGCGAGAACGCAGGGGGAAAAGTCTTTCACTTCTCACAAGGGCAATTCAAGAGGACACAAAGGTCTGCATGTTAGGCAAACTGGATATGCCTAGTCAAACCAAGGTGACACAAATATTGTGTAGTTGTTTATTTTTTGCTTGCAAATTGAGTAGATAGATTTTTGTAAATTAAAAAATTATACAATATCCAACATCTGTTAGCATGTAATATATTCAAAATGGTACAGGAAAGAAGTTCAAATCTGTTTTAGAAATTAATTGCATAAGCTTTCTTTTTTACATTTTATCATATTTTGTTTTGTTAAATATTTCCCAATTATGTTATATTTATTTTTAGCATTATTTTTCTAATTTTCAGGGTTGTTTTTATGTGCATTTCTTTTATTGTTAGTGATTTGGAATATTTTTCCTGAGGGTTGTGAATACCTTCCAGTTTTCTGAGAAATGTTTGCTAATTCTTTGATCACTGATCTATTGAGAAATGACTTTTAGTATTACATAGATTTATTAATTTTTTATATATCTTCGGTACTTTTGACCATTTTCCTTCTTATCCTAGATAGACTAAATTTTTCTGTGCAGAAATTTTTTCATTTTCAAGTAATCAACATGTTCTATTTTGTATTTTTTACTTCCTTCTTTCTTTTGTTTGGTTAAGAATACAACTCATCCATAACTAAGAGATATATGTACTCTGTTCCTCTTTTAATTGGTTTTATACTATGATCTTTAATTTTAAAGTCATGTGTCCCTTTAGAATGTACTGTGGTATGTGGTATAAGATGCTCATCTAAGCCAAATTGGTTTAAGACTGTTTTCTCGGAAAGTATAGTTCACATTTCATACTATATACAAAGATGAAGTCAAAATAGATACATGGTTTAGATATAAAGGGTGATATCATTTGCATGAGCAAATTAGAAAACTTTACTCGTTGGATCAATAGATAAATTAAGAGATATGATGAAACAAGAGATAGAGAAGGTCATAGAAAATAAAATGGATAATTCTGATTACATGAAATTAAAAAGATTTTGCACTGACAAAACCAATATAGTCAAAATTAAAAGGAAAGCAGGAAACTGGGGAAACTTTATCGTAAGTTGCTCTAATAAAGGCCTTATTCCTCAAACATATAAGATACTCTCTGTTTAGCTTCATATATAAATATAAGTTCTCCAATTGATAGTCAAATGATTTAAACAAGTAGTTTTTGGAAAATAATCATATGAAAAAATGCTCCAAATCATTTCTGACAAGAGAAATGCAAATAAAAAGAACTCTTAGCACCACTTCACACCTATCAGATTAACTAATATAACAGAAAAAGAAAATGACAAATGTTGGAGGGAATGTGCCCTCTAATAAAATAATAAAATAAGCCCACTAATGCATTGTTGGTGGATTTGTGAATGTAACCATCCATTCTAGAGAACAAATTGGAACTATACTTAAACTGTGCATACCTTTTGACCCCACAAAACCACTGTTAAGTCTGTATCCCAAAGAGGTTAAAGAAAAGGAAAAATTAGATAGGTAGGTAGACAGGTAAATAAATAGATAGATAGATGATAGACAGATAGAGAGAGAGAGACAGAGAGAGAGACAGAGACAGAGACAGAGACAGAGAGAGACTCATTATGATGGCAAAGAATTAGAAATTGAGCAGATGTCCATCAACTGAGGAATGATTGAACAAGTTGTGGTATATGATTGTGATGGAATGCTGTTATGCTATAAAGAAATGAGAGGAGAGAGGGAGGAAGTTATGTGGGTATTTTAACGTAACAAATAAATATATAACTAAGTTTGAATTAGCAAAAAAAAAGAAATGATGAGCAGGATGATTTCAGAAAAACCTTGGGAGACTTATATGAACTGATACAAAGTGAAGTCAACAGAACATTGTACATAGTACTAGTAATGTTGTAACAATGATCAACTGTAAGAGACTACTATGGATTTTAAAATTAATATACAAAATACTAAATATTATATTTACAAAATTTTATTGATAATAAACTAACATAAACAGCTAACTAAAAAGGTACCAACCAGCCTGCTCCCAAGAGCAAGAGAGGAAGAAGGAGGCGGAATTGATTTTACTTTTACCCCTATTAAATTTCATAGTATTAGATTTGACCTAATGCTCTAACCCCAATGCTGTAGTATCAAACTCAAATAAAAATAGGTTTCTATCTCTGCATATTGACTTAGAAAACCACACAATAACATTATCTTTGTTGTATTGTGTTTTTATTTATTTTGTTAAACATTTCCCAATTACATTATATTCTGGTTCTCTGTAACTCTGCAGCTTTGCTGACACTTGTGGCCTTGAGCATGTGAGTTTGACACCTCGACTCTAGTCTCTCAAGACCCTTTTGCATCCTAAGTCTATCAACTTGGTCTTAGCTTTCCTTCTCAATTTTATGATAGCTACAATTTTGATGGAAATATTATATTTGCTTTCTATGATTCATGGATAAAGATGTTAAATCTCACAGAGCCAACTTTAAAACCCTGGACTACAGTTGTCCCTTGCTATATTGCCATTCACTTATCCCAGCTTCTCTGTATCATGAGTTTTATTTATATTTATACATTATATATAATATGCTTTTTCTTAAAAATATATATAATTCTATATTTCAGAGTTTTCACTATATCGTTGGATTTTGCAGATGAATACCATACTTTTGTGTAAGTTAGCCAATGTGAAATTGTACAGGGCTGAGCCCAAAGCGAGTGTTTCTGTATAGGCTGATAGAATGAAAGGCAACCAATCACAGCACTGTGTTCTGTATCTTGGGTGCTGATTGGCTCAGTGTTTATAGTGTGGGAAAGGTTAATAAAAGTGTGGAAAAGGTTTATAGGAGAGTGGGAAGGGTTTACAAAGCCTTAAAATATATATAAATAATAAAATAAATATAATGCTGCTACTTCACAGATTTTTCTGGTAGGTGAGGGATCACTGTACTTCACTAGAGACTTTCTGCCGTATTAATATTGAACCACTAACAACTAGAGTCCAGCCATCCAATCAGCTCTGAATTCATCTGATTAGACTCATCTAATCCATCAGTTCTCAAAATGTGTTCCAGGGATCTCTGAGGGGGTCTAAGTCCATTACAGGGCTTTCATAAGGTCAAAACTATTTGCAAAATAATACTAAGATATTTTATTTTCTTATATGGTAAATATCAATATGCACATAAGTATGTCCATGTATTATGTGATATATGTAAACACACACATATATTCTACATAAATAAAAGCTTTTTTGTCATTTTTAACAATGTTTAAGGTTCCTGAGGCCAAAAAAGTGAATTATTTATCTAATCCATATTATTCTATTTTCTCAAGAATAATATGAGTTATTTTATCAAAATTTTCTAAAAATCAAAGAAAACTATATTCATAGAATTCCCTTCATCAACGCATTTAGTAATATTGGAAAAATTTAGTAATATTGTAAAACAATAAGATAAAATAAAATTAGTTTAGGAGAGCTTGACTCATTCTTTATGAAGCTGTAACAAGGGGGGTGTTTAGGAGGATTGGGGTATAGTGGGGAACTAGTCAGCAAATTGTGAAATGACCCCTCCACCCTCACAACCACTCCTAGTTACTGGGAGACAAATGGGGATCCCTGAGTAGAAACAAGGAACCCCAGAAGGTTGTGCTGGGGCTGAGGGGTTTAAAGGATGTTGTCCCCTCAAGGGGAAATGAGTGAAACCCCATTAAAAGTTGGTGACAGTTGGGGTACACAGAAACTTCCCTTTAATTCCCAGCAGGGAGTCAGGATTAAAATGGAGATCAGCCTGCCTCCCTTCACTAACCCTTACACTATGCCTCCCACCAATAGATTTCACACAAATCTGACTTGATTGAACTAATGGGTTTAATTTAGGAACTACTAACAGAGGGAACGGGAATGGGAGTTCAACAGGAAAGAGGGAGCAGGATAATCCCTAATCCCAAATCCTTCATTAAACCAGGTACCCACCGAGATTCAGACTCCAAGATCTGATCCAGGTGTTCCCCAAACAAAATTTCACTTTCCCATACCCACTATTATATTTTCAAAAGCTATGGTTGATATTAAACAAAGAGGGATACTTTTGGGCAATGCTCAGGGCAAGTGGGTCTGGGGATAGGCTCCCCAAAGTAAGTCCAGACCCCCCCCAAATTCTGTTGTCACTGTGGCTGGGTCTCAGTGAATCACAGGAACCAGGATATATCAGGAGAAAATTCGAGTCTTCTTTATATATCAGGGAAAAGCCCCCAAAGCTCACTTCTGAGGGTCTCAGAGCCAAATTTCCAACCCTCCCACTCCGGTTTTCCCACCCAAAAAACTGCTCCTCAGGCTGTTCAATCCCAGAAGTCCTTGCTCTTTTCCAAAGGTCACTGGATCTGCTTCCTCAACATTCTGACAAATTTTCAAAGTGCCAGGGCTTGCTTTTCATTCTTACAAAAGCCATGCTGATTTGTTTGTAATTATTTTCATTTTTCTAGAAGCTCTCCAACCATCTCTTTAAGAAATTAAATTATTACAAACTCTTTGAGAGTAGAGACAGTATCCTATATTTTGTAGTTTTTCATAATGCAAAATAATGTTAGAGATCATCTCTCTAGCACAAAGTAATTGTTTTACTGGTGTCAATAAAAAATTTGGATGTTCATTGTGATTTCCCCATAGCCTGACATAGTGTATTCCACATAGTGGGTTCTTTTTTAATGTTTGTTGGATGTTGGAATTAAACAAACTCTTATCAATATAAATTTTTAATCCAAATCCCTTTTAACCTTTTCTCATAGTTCAATCCTTGAAAAAATGTACTTGAATTTCCCCTGTCTGTGCATTTTTCAGAATAAACTACAGAGGTTTAAAATTCATGTTTATCCCTGGAACATTAAAACCTAGTTTATTTCTTTAGTATAAATGGCATTCTCCCAATTACAGCATTTTTTTCAAATAATAATCAAATTCAAGTATATACATTAAACTTCTCCCAAAACTGGAATTACACATTTCCCTTAGACATGGGGGCTATTCTTTAATCAGCTTTCACAAAGGATTTTGAGTTATACAGCTAAATTTCCTTAGAATGCATGTTTTGTATGTCCCTGACCTGTGCCACCACTTGATTGTGACAGAGGTTCTTAAGTAAAGTAATTTCAACTTTCCTGTCTTGCCCCTTTCCTCCTCTTTTGTAATACTCCCAAGATGTCTGGGACCAATAAACTTTAAAATTTAAATTTAGGTTTTAGCTGCTCTTCATTGCATCAATCACTCATTTGAAGTACTTTAACAAGTAGAAAAGTAAATCAGCATTAAGTGGGATAAGCTGAAAACTTGCTTCAGAGCTAATAGAAACTAGAATGTAATTCTGGGGGAAATATTGGTACAATTTGAAACCTGTTAATTATCAAGGAAAAAGCATTAGGAGAGAAGGATGGAGGGAGAGATGGAGAAAGAAGTATAAATCTATTTTACTGTATGTATGTGGGTATAACATATATAAATAACAAAAATACATATACCACGTATCCAGGAAATTTGATAGTTGGGCCTAGTCAAAAAGAGAAGCTATTTCTACTTTTTGCTTTGGTTTTCTTGCATTAGCATATTTAAATTTATAATTGAGAGAGAGAGACAGAGAAAGAAAAGAGGGAGAGAGAAAGGTTTGTCAGAAAAAAACTACAGACTTATGACATAAGAAGTAAATGTATATTTTATACTTATGATTAATTACTGAAGAATTCTAAGTGAAGTATCTTTAAATCTGTATGTGATTTGAAACAATTGGTTGGTCTATTAGCCAAAAGATTCTTTATTATTCAGTTATGCTCTTTAATAAGAGTTGGGTCCAATGAAAATTTTCTGAATTATGGCAAGGCAATGGCAAACTATGCTGCTGTGTGATTAATCTTCTATTGATTCCAAAATACTTTAAAGAAAAGTAGTGCACAGAATCAGAATGATGAGCAACAATAAGAATTCTTCCAAGAACTTGAGCTTTTCTAATTAACTTTTTGGACATTTTGCCAACCATAAAGAAGTCAGAAAAGGTTTATATAAGAAAAATATTTTCTTTATCATTCAATTTTTCTAACTTTGGCATTTTTCCTGAGCTCTCATTCCCTCCTGAATATTTGCTACTGGTAATTATTCACTGATTGTTAATACCCAATGTACAGTACAGTACAAGCCATCATCTTGTCCCCAAACAGTTGTATTCTTTTTTACTAATGTCCTGAGAGACAAAGCTGTCTTTGAAATTATGTTTCAAAATATGCTCTTCTTTTCTATTTCTGTTAAAGCAAACCAGAGAAAGCTTTGCAATATCCTGTTGATCTGATTTTTGTGGATTTTCCTTAGACCTGAAGATTCTATAAACTTTAAGAATCTGTTTGCTTAATGAGTAATAATTAATAAAAATGTAGATGAAAATTATGATAAAGGTCATGTATATGGTAATGAGGACTGGATTGATGATGGGATGAGTTAGACCAGAGAAGGTTAGCTACTGGAAGAACCATAAGAGAACTGTCAGAGAACCCAGGAAGTAATGATAAGGGAAAACCAGAGCCCATGTTGTGGTGGTCTATGAAAACAGTATATTGGTGTTGGGGAGGTCCAAGGCAGAGGAGCTGGGGCATAATGTTGCTCACCAAAACAAACTTCAAAATCTGAAATTGTGTTAGAAAGAAACACAAAGATCATTTGCTGTATGAGAATTAACAACAAAATATTTATCAAAATAACCAGGAAGAAAGCTAAATCAATGGGGAGAAAAAACATACAAGAAACAGTTGCAAAATATTATAGTAACCTCCTATCCAGGTACTGAAATGTTGACATTATATAATTTAAACAAGGAATCCCTCACATGAGCCACGTGTATGCAGTTAAGCAATTTTACTGAAAGTGCAAGCTGAAACAAGGTAGATTGAAATGGATATTAGTAAAAAAAATTAATATCAAAAAGACCCAATTTGTCATTTTAGCTTTATATAAATGGGAACTATATAAGAAGTATCTCATCCTACAGAAAGGTTCTTTTGGCTGGAGGAACACATAGATAAGACGATAGGTAGATGATTGACTGCCCACTAACAAATTAGATCCTCCAAGTAATCGTAAGCAGTTAATAAGGAGACCAAAAACACAAATGGAAAAAGCCAGTGAACAGGTTATTTGGGATAGGATAGAAATGATGAACATGGGATTAGTAATTTTAACATATATTAAGGTCCTACTTGGTGCAAGTCACTTTCTTAAGCACTAGGGATATAAAGACCCACATACATTTTCAGCATTTCTTTATATCACCAACAATATCTTGCAAGAAAAGATAGTAAGAGATAACCCATTTAAACTAATCATAGATATAAAAAAATACCTAGACATGTAGCTATGAGAGAAAAAAAACAGAAACAACATGAACATAATTATAAAACACCTTGTATACAAAAAAGTAAGATTTAAATAAATTGAGAAATATTCATTGTTCATGGGTGGGCAGAGGCGACAGAATTAAAATGACACTTCTACCCAACCTGTTTGTTCAATGCTATCCCAATTAAATTACACCAAAAAGTGTTATTAAACTAAAAAATAATAACAAAGTTAATTTAGAAAAACAAAAGATCAAGAATATCAAAGGATATAGTGAAAAAATATAAAGGAAGCAGATCTAGAAGTAAGATATTTCAAACCATATCATAAAATAATAATTATCAAAATAATCAGGAAGAAAACTAAATCAATGGGGAGAAAAAAACATACTAGAAACAGTTGCAAAATATTATAGTAACCTTGTGTTTGACAAAAGTTAAGATCCAAGTTTATGGAATAAGCATTCACTATTTAGTAAAAATTGTTGGGAAAACTAGAAAGCAGTCTGGCAGAAATTAACTATAAACCAATATCTTACACCATTTACCAAGATTATATCAAAATGGATACAAGACCTAAGAATAAAGGGAGATATCATAACCAAATTAGAAGAAAGGAAACATAAAACCATAAGATTTATGAATAGAAGAAGAATTTATGAATAAACAAGAGAAAGAATACATTGTCAGATGTAAAGCAGAAAATTTTGAATACATTAAATTGAAAAGGTTTCATACAAATAAAACTAATGTAGCCAAGATGAGAGGGAAAGCAGTAAGTTGGAGGTTGGGGAGGGGCAGGGATTTATAGACAGTTTGAGGAACTGTCTAAACAAATTATGACTTATGATTCTGATGGAATACTATTGCACTATGAGAAATGATGAACAAATTGAAATGAACAGAACCAAGAAAACACTATAAAAAGCAACAAAAATATAGTTGGAAGCATGACTTGTACACTTGCAACTCCAAAGAAAGAACTGATAATTAAAAATAACAGGGGGATGGAAATAAAGAATAGAGTTAACTGGATATTTTCATGTAACAAATAATTTTTTTAAAAAAATAGCAATGATATAGTTTGAGGCAAGAGAAAATAGTTATAACTAGGAGAATCAGAAAATGCTTCTTATAGACAGTACTATCTGGGATGAGATTTGAAAAAGGTCAACAAGTAATGTATTCTGGAAGTGCAAAGGCATGGAGATGAGAAAAAGACTAAATATAAAGAAAAAAGTGAGTACACTAGAATGATTCGGGTGAAATAGAGAGTACATAAATGGAGTGATATAAAACATCTGAAAAGAGGTAGATTAGAGTCAAAACAGCATTAGTTAGGCTGACCAGGTAATCTTTTCTCTCTCTTTCCATCCTTTACTAATAAATAATTATAATTTCATATAGTCTCCAAGAAAAATTTAATCTTAACAGTGAGAATAGAACCAGGTTCTCTGACTCCAATTAAAATATTCTTTCCAATCTCCTGGGACAATGGAAGGATTTTTATTTTATTTTATTTTAGGATTGAGGAAACCTCAGCAGGTTTCTAGACAAATAATAAAGTCATAATGAGAAGATGTTGAATGAGAATGAGGGACAATTGAGGTCCTAGAAAAGGTGGCAGAAGCTAGATAGAAAAATGAAGATTAAAGATGCCTCTTCCATTATAATTGAAGGGAGGAGAGCAGCTAGATGGCTCAGTGGATTAAGAGTCAGGCTCTGAAATGGAAGGTCCTATGTTCAAATATGACCTCAGACAGTTCCTGGGTATGTGACCTTTGGCAAATCACTTGAGCCCCTCTTTCCTAGCCCTTCCTCCTTTTCTGCCTTGGAATCCATACAGAGTATGGATTCCAAGATGTAAGGTAAGGATTTTAAAAAAGAAAAGAAGTGGAGACCATCCAATAAGAGATCTTTCAAATCTTGTCCTCAGTTCCTGAAGAAAGAGATCATAATATATTTTATAAATATGAGTGTAAGATGTAAGGATGATGGGAGGAATAAGAGGGAAAAATTATTAGACTAAGTGCTATGATGAATAAAGAACTCCATAAAGGTAGTAGAATAGCTTTCAAGTAGCAGTGAGGATTCACCTGAAATTACATAATATTAATTTATAAGGAGTTAGAGAATATGAAATTAGTTCAATGTGATATTTTTTCCAACAATGTTAAACATCCCTGGAGCAGAAGCAAAGGAATCCAGAGATGAACATCAATGGTGGTAGAAATTTAGAGGAACAAAGGATTCTAGGGTTGTAATTAGTGAAATGTTAAAGAGCACAACCATCTGAAATCTGGATCTGAAAACAAGTGAGATTACAGTACAGAATCTGGCCTGAGAGAAAAGGGATTTATCAATGGAACAGAAGTCACATTAAGGGGAAATTTAGGGTTAGTATGAATAAAAGAAGAGAAGAGGTAATAGGATAGGCAACTGGTCAGAGAGTTTCAAAAATCTTCATTTTTTAGGTGGTACAATTTCAAGATATGGGAAAATTTTATGCCTATCTAAAGTGAGGCGGGGAAAAAGATCCCTGAAGTGTGAATATTGAAGAATTGAGGGGTCATTTTTGTATGAGGGCAACTAACATTAATATCATATTTTAGGAATATGGCAGGAGATGGGGTGAAAAGAAAAATCACAATTCAAGCACTGAAGCTATTAAACAAGTTAGGAGAATGACCAAGAGGTCAGTAGATGACAAGGATAGGCAAAGAACATATATATGGATTGTATAGACTTCAAAAAATGAAAGAATCTATAGAAATGGTGTAAAGAAAGAGTCTGTAAGTGATGTGTGTCAGCAACAGATTGCATGTAGAAGAAGTGGACTCTCATGAGAAGGATTAAAATTCATATTAATTTCATAGCCAGGGTTCTATTCAACTGAAATAGTAGACATAACACTGGTTGAAAAGGTCAAGAATGTAGGGCACATCCTTTCACACAGTGAAACCAGAAGATGAGTAAACTATGGAGGAGTAGATAGAGAGATCTGGGTCTGATTTGAAGAAATATTCTTCAAAGAAGAAATTGTTCAGCCATGATCCCTTGATTTATGTTAAAGGGCATGAAGAATTGACATGACACAAGGAATAGAGTATTGAACTCAAAGTGAGGAAGATTCAAATTCTGCCTCATTCATATGCTAGCTATGTGACCCTGGGAAAGCCAATTATCTTTTATGAGTCTATTTCTTCATGTGAAAAAACATGGCACTTGATGACCTCTAAGTGTGCTTTTAGTTCTAAAATCTATAATCCTTTGATTTATGAACTTACCATTCTTCAAGAATCCCTCTTTAGCTTGTTTGTCATGTCTTTTGGATCATCTCCATGTCAGTGGCAAATGATATTGGCAAATGTTTTTCTCTATCTTATGCCTTATTTTGTATTACTAATCAGAGGGTGATTGAACAAGTTTTTTCTACTGACATCAATTCCAGAGAATCTTTTGCTCTACTGAATCAATTGCTGTTTTACAGTCAACAAACAATAAGACCAGTTTGATCTTGTATTCTCTATATCTTTTAGTCAATCTCATCATTTTGAAGTTGATATTTATTACTTAAGTGACCATGGGGAAATAGTTTAATCTCTCTGGGTCTCGGTTTCTTCATTTGTATAGTGAGGAGATAGATCTAGATGGCCTCTGAGGTCTTATCTAGCTCAAAATCTATAATTCTATTTGATCTACTATGGAACGTTACTTGCAAAAGCTTATTGTTCCCTTCTAATATACCCTCATCAGTGAGCAATGCCTTGAATTCAAGTTTAAGTTATTCTTATTAAAATTTTAGAGAACTGAAGGTAAGCATATGGGTCAGTAGTTATTGATTTGTTCTTATCTGCCTTTTGGAATAAGAGTGACATCAGAGATTTATGAGTGCCTTTAGTATCTTTCCTTCCTTCAGATGTCTTGAGAATCCATCCCTTCAAAGTCTCAGAATTGTGTGGATCTCTTTTAAGAAGCTCTGCTGTATTCCAAGGCTTGGCATTGATATCATTGACAGAAAAGAAGGTCTGGAGAAATCTGCTAAATGAAATTTATGCCCACCAGAGTGTAGTGAAAAGAATACTAGCCTTAGAATTAGAAGAATTGGAGACAGTTCCTAGTTCCCCCACTTATCAGCAGTTCTGACCTTTAGCTGAGGAGATTTGACCCTCTGAGTTTCCATATCTACAAAATGGAGAGAAAAATATATGCTTTTCCTAACTTATAATGTGGTGAATGTAAAATAAGATACTATGTGAAAGATATCTCATAGTTTGATCTATTATATTAGCACCAACCATCCTTTCGTTATTGATGGTATTGGTGGAATCCAGAAGGTCTCCAGAAGCCTCCCCAGTATACCAAATCCCTCCTTTCCGAGGATCTGAGGATCAAACTCGGGATGGGACCTTTAGTTTAGGAGACTGAGGCACTACCTACTGCTCCAAAGAGTCACTCCCCTTGGGTTTGGCCATCTCTGAGGAAGGAACTCTCCCATGATGACTCCAAGCCTGAGGCTATCATCTTTGAGCTAAGTAGACTAGAGGTCACTTAAAATCTTTCTAGGCCAAACGTTTGGGGGCTTCTAGATTCCAGGTCGACACTATCATGACTTATTTATGCATACCAAGTCAGAGACAGATCACTTCACACCAGTCTTGGTCATCATCACCTTGAGGAAAGAACACCACAGGGGAATGGGACCACCAATAACAGTGGCTTTTAAAATAAGTGGACAACAGGGAAAACTTAAACAATTACCCTTTGTTCTCTCCCTCAGCCACGGATTTGATTTCTCTGAATTAGGCTTATTACAATAAATATAAATGCACAACACGATTATTTATGGGAAGAAAATAGACAAAAGATGTTGATTTGCTAGTACCTAAAACCTCATTTTCTGAGTATCTCCCCTGGAGGCCCTTCCCATTTGTTGCTCCAGTGTATTCTCATTGTTGTTCAATGATACAAGTCTAAGCTGCTCATCAATTCACTCCCTCCCTCCCCCCATCCTCTCTTTCTCTCCCTCTCTCTTTCCATGTTAATAGTTCCCCTGAAATCCTATCACTTTGCTGGAGGATTGATGTAAGTCTCCAGCAATTAACATAATTACAAGCCTGATTATCTTCTAATTGCATTATGAGTATTTGGTTATTCACTACACAAATTAGGGGAAATTAAAGAGGAGTAAGATCCCGTGGTGTGGGCGGCATGCTTTCTAAAACAGCTATGAGCCTCTGAATGCCAGCAGATAAAGAGAAGGTGAAGACCATTTTACATTCCTGTTGGTTAACAGTTGTTACCTTTCATCTCTACAAGTGGAGGCTTTTCTTCTTCTTTTGTTTTCTAGGCTAATGGCACGCACAGGTCTTAACTGAATTGTTCCGAAGTTTCCCTCCCAGATACAAGGTGCTTAAAAATAAACTACACCAATTCCAGCTTGGTTCATGTAAGTAAGATATGTGGCAAAAAGATGACAGTTGTAAGTGCTTGCTGTTAGATGCATCCGCTGGGGAGCCAAATCACTGAAAGATATCAATAATTCATAAATATAATCATGGGATGATGTTCATGGTGGTGAAGAAAATGAAGCCGTAAACAGCTTGGAGGTTTATAAGTGCTGTGGTGTGTTTTTTTTTTTTTGTTTTTGTTTTTTTTTTTTTTTACTCCAACGCGATGTCTCTACCTGAGAAGAGGTGATAGGATTCAACCTGTGAGTTCTCCAGGACCAAGGCTCTTTTTGCAGGGTGAGGGGTAACGTAAAGATGGAGGCGAACTTTCATAAAGAGAGAGAACATGATACTCATCTGTTTCTTTTCTGTACTAAAGTGACAATTTTTTTTTTTTTTGTGACAGAAAACCGAACTGGATATAACTCAAATAAAGCCATCTCCTAATCAGAATCTGAAACTATACATAACAATTCACTACCGGATAACAAACTATACTAAATGGACTTGTGTTTTGCATTTTAACAAGCACTCTCAAATTGAATCAAAACGTCATGGAAAATTCTTACCATTTACTCAAAATATAGAGTGTTTCATAAAACCCAATCGCCTTAGAAATGGAAAGGACTTCAGTAGCCGCTAGTCCAAACCTTTCCAGGACAAGATTCCCCCTAAAATATTCATGACAAATAGTCATTTATTTACTACTTGAAGAACTTGTGCGATGGATAAACTTCTTAATGAGGCTCACCATTCCCTTTGGATAGATCTAAATTAAGGAGGTTTTCTGTGTATCAAGTTGAAATTTATTTTTCTTTTCTCTGCCCCCACTTTTTTTGTCCACAAGGCTGAGTATCCCCTCCTTGCCTAGGCTTGAGATTCCATGGCCACTCATAGACCTAATTCTATCACTGATTAGGCCATAAACTTTAATTTGCCTTTTTTTTTTTTTTTTTTTGAGAATAAAAAAGTTTGCCCTTCCTTAGGCAACCCAGTGCCCTTCTCCTTCCTTGGAAGGGCACCACATTGGTCCCGGACTTATTTGGCACCTTATTTGTTTTAGCTCTATTGCAGTTCAAAGCTTCTGAGCTCAAGTGATCCACCAGCCACGGTTTCTTTAATGTCAAGGATGACAGGCATGATGTCATGTCAGTACCAAGACTGATGAATCAGCTTTTTCTATCTCTTCCAGATTCTTTGAAGTTCACTGGCAAGACAAAAGTCAGGACAATTGGCCGCTGTACATTCTAAAGTTTGGTAGAACCACAGGTGAGATTTGGGTGACAGGTAAACACCAAAGGTGGATGAGCAGCTTTAAAAGGGCTCAGCAAGCCCTCACACCAAAGGTGCTAGTGCTCTCCACACACCCTACACACCTCACACATATGACTGGAATGAATACACAATGATCTTATGAATGACTTCTCTTAGGACTATTCCTTTTTCTGCTATATTCCACACCTTAACCTTCCAGATTCTTCCTTTTTGTTCTCCAGTTTCTGGTGAGGATTTGGTTCTTCTCCTTATCTATTCCAGGTCAATCCTTTCTTTCTCTTTTAGGAAGTTACCCTCTCAATCATATTCTCTTTCTCTATTCTTTTCTCTTTTCTTATCTCTTGGTTCTTTCCCTATTGCCCATAAATAGACCCACATTTCACCTAATTTTAAAAAGCCTTTATTCAACCTTGCCATTTTCTCAAACTCTCATCCAAATCTCACCCCCCTTTCATAATAATATTCAAAGAAAAAAGCTCCCTACACTAGATGGCAGTGATGGGTGGGCCTGGAATCAGGAAAACATGAGTTCAAATTTGGACACAGACATTTACTCACTATATGACCCTGTTTGCCTCAGTTCCTCATCTGTAAAATGAAGGTAAAAATAGTACCAACTTTCTAGGTGTATTGTGAGGATCAAATAAAATGATAATTGTAAAGCACTTAGCACAGTGCCTGACATATTTTAAGTGCTATAAAAATGTTAGCTGCTATTTATTATTTATTTGTTTGTGTGTTACATTAAAGTTCCCAGGTATCTCCCTCCTCTAATATATGGCTTTTTTCTACACTGAAACTGGCCTCTTCCTTTTTTTTTTTAAGCTGACCATACATTTTTACTCTTCCTTTTCTGTTAATCACCCCTTCATGATTTGTCCTCCACTACTGTAATTTGTTTTGCTTTTCACTTTTCCAGTATTCATCCTACTCTCCCTTTTAAATCAGCTTTCCCTTCTTCCAACCTATATCCCTGATGAGTTAATGTATTTCTACATCAAACTCTTTGCGTCTGTGTGTTCATGCCTGTAAGTTTGTTCAAACCTCTTTTGTCTGGTTCAGATGAAAATGAGGTTCATGTAATAACTGTTCTCATATTTTCCTTCATGTCTATGTAGTTTTCATCTTCTCCACCTTGTGTAACATAGGCTCCTTCCTTTCCTGATCTTTTCTTCCCTAGAATATTCTCTTTTTTCTTCTCATTATTCTTTCTTTTAAGATGATCAAAATATAACTACATCACCCATTTGTTTATCTTATTTAACTACCTCTGTGAAAATTGAAACATTAGGATTTTGAAAGGATATTTGTTTATTCTCCCCTTGATATATTGTATGTACTTTAACATCCTCTAACCCCTTTCAAATACTCAAATGTATTTGTCTTTATAGCTTTCTCTTGACTCCTGTGTTTGCATTTCAAAGCTTCTACTCAGCTCTAGTCTTTTCATCAGGAATGCTTAAAAGTCCTCTGTTGCACTACAGATTCTTCCCCCTAGTGGAATCATAATCAGTTCTATAGGGAAAAATATTCTTTAATGTAATCCTTTATTTTTACCTTTCAGAATTTCATCTTTTAAGAACATCTTTTCTTTATAGTGGTACATTAGGAGTCTTTTTAAAATTTTTATTTCTAAGTAAAAAACACCAAATAAAACATAAAAAATATACAATGTAGAAGCAAAAAAACCAGATTTGGACATGAAACTATGATTATACTGTGTAGCTTGCATTAAGAATATAATAAATTCAAGATGAAGCTATCAAAGCTATCCGACTTATCTGTGTTTCCTTCTGGCCTTCTTTCTGTTCTTGCACAGTATTTAAAAATGCTTTAATAACTTTTTCTTTCATTGCTTTTCCTTTTCTTTTTCCTTTGTGGTAACATTTGCACAATGGCCATGTTCTGAAAATATATGTCTCATTCTGTGCCTTGAATCAATCACTTCTCTAACAGGAAGTGGGAAGAAGTTTCTTCATTGGTTCTCTGGAACAATAGTTGTCATTGCATTGTTCTTAAGTCTTTCCAAGTTCTTTGCTTTAAAATATAGTTGTTATTATAAAAATTGATCTCCCTAATTCTTCCTACTACACTTTGCATTATTTTATGTGAATCTTCCCAGGGCTCTTTGAAACTATACTTTTCATCATTTCTTACAAAATAATAGGAATATATTTGTATGCTACACAGCTCTTCCAAATGTATTTAACCTTCCTCAAACCTCCCATGGTTCCTTCTCCTCCTGACTTGTCATTTGAGAATTGTTAACTTGGAATAACACAGAACTACTAAAGTAGTCAGAAAATTTAAGTCTTTAATCAGAAAAGGGATAAGTCCAAAATTGGCCCTTTACTCAGAGCCTACCCAGTGCCAAAACTTTACAGGAGCTATGCCCTGGGACTCTGGGGACATTATCCCTGGGAGTGACACTACACTAAATGATGACTCCAAGGAACAAAAGAATTTGGGGAATTTATATACCTTTTGGGAAACCCAAGGACAGGGAAATATGATTGATTAACATTACCATGGCTACAAGGAAATGGGAGGGTCCAAACTAGCTGACAGGCTTGGGGGGAAAACCATAGGGCGAGGGTAGGGTGCCTACCTTATAATGAACACTAAAAGCATGGTCCCTCCCCACCTTTTGGTCTTCTTGAGAACTGGTGTGATACCATGGGGAAAACTTCTAAGATAAAAGGCAATTTAGCATTTGCTTAGTCCCATCTAACTGAGATTATCATTTACTTTAGGGCCTATTATTCTGTAATTCTGTAATCTACAAGAAAATTATGGAAATGATCTTCCAAAGTTTACCTCAAAAAATGCAAAGCAGTTACAGAAATTAAAATAAGCCACATCCAAAATTAGGACATATAGGCCACATACTTAAATTTCTATCTAGCAGAATTTAATATGGTTGATTTGGGCAAGAGATAGACATTTCCAAGACATATGAGCTTTTAAAAACTATCAGGAACCAGACACATTTTAGAGAAATTTTTGAAGAACAACCAAATCTTTACATCAAAAAGGTAAGTGCTTCAAATAGTCTTCTCAAATCTAGAGGAATTAACTGTTAATTAGGCATGAGAACTTTTATGATATTGAATGGGTTCAGTCATTAAATTTTATGGAAGAATGTTTTGTAGAAAAAAGGAAAAAATAAAATGAGGGTGAAAAGGGAAGAAGCAAATAAACTCAAAGTGAAGCTCTCATATTTTAAGATGAAAATTACCAAAAATTATATATATGTATGTATATACATATGTATACTATATAAATGCATATATATGTAATGTGCACATATATGTATGTGTGTTATGTGGTTCATAGTATATATATCATAAATCTTGTTTAGAGTGCTTTCATTATGTTTTCTTTACCAAGAATAATAATTATTATTATAATTATTGAGAGTAATAAGAATTACTCCCATATGATCAAATAATAATTTCCTGCTATAATTAATTAATTTTTCAGTCAATCTATACATATTTAATAGGCATCTACTATGTTCCAGGCACCATGCTAAGTGCAATACCTTATTTTTATCATTAATATTTATCTTTTCCAAAATTTTATTGATATAGTTTGTTTTTTTATGATTCACATTTGGTTCATTCTTATTTCCAAAAAATTCAGTTACTTTATATCCAAGAAATTTCTCATCAAACTGTTTTTCCAATAAATAGGAAATTTAATTTGTTTTTGTTTATTTGTTCTTTTTTGTCAAAAAACAGAGAACCATCAAGATTTCAAGTTTAATTGTAACTTCTAAACCAAAAGGTTGAAATCCATCTACTCTCTCCAAGGTCATTGATTTTGGAAGTCCAGTGTACAGTGATCTAGTCCAGATTGGGAGAAGTCGAGTGGCAGAGCTGTTATAACAAATGGCAGCATTGCCTAGGTGGATAGCTGGATGAAATTTGATCCATACAAAGTATAGTATGATCTAGTACAGTAATAGCAAATCTTTCAGAGGGGCAGGTGATATCCTCAGGTGCAAGCGGAAAGGGGAGAGGGGAGCAGCTCAGACTCACATCCCTCTGGCTTTCTAGTAACAAGCTCTGGTGAACTCTGTGCTAGGTCGATGGTGGGAGTGTCCACAGAGAGGGCTCTGAATGCCTCCTCTGGCATGCATACCATAGATTCACCACCACAGATCTAGGACTAATTACTACAAAGTTTGTTACCAGTTATAATAAAACTCTCTTACAAAGGGTAAATCAGAAAGGGAAACCCTGGGATGCTATTACTGTGGTTGGCCAAGAGTGGGATTAGCTAACCCTCAGAGCAACCCTAACTGACTGATCAGGGAGCTACTCCCTGCCCTACTATCCCTCTAGTCCAGGACTAGACAGAATAGCTTATTGTTTCTAACAGAAAAGGGGCCCCTCCTAGGAGATGTTGGTTGATTCTAGTCAAGAGGGATTTGACTAGTGGACCTCATGAAAGAAACCCCTTCTGTTGACAGAGAGACTATGGCAGCTTTCTCTCTGACTCACTAGAGTAGGGTGAAGATGGAGGGGCAGCTGAGGTCTGAACCAGATAAAGACACCAAAGGAATCTGAGATAGGCTTTTGTTCAGGTCTTTGCTTATTGCCTGAACTTCCCTGATGTCTCCTCCTGTGCAGTCCCAGCAGGGGAGAAGGGAATGATGGACACCTCGAGATTTGGCATAATGTGAGGTTACATAGAAACTTCTCCCCTAAGAAACCCTTTCTCCCTTCAGGCCCCCTTCACCCTTACAAAGATTATGTGACTGTGTTTATTTAACTAAAGTTGGTTTAATAACAAATCCTAAAGGGAAGGGATGAGGATAGAAGGAAACAGGGACTTGCCCTAAACCTAAAGCACAGAGTGGTTTCAAGTCTCTCTCAGATTTGAGCTGAGCTCTGTGCTCACAGGCTTATGGAGGTTTTCCTTCATCCTATTCTATGCTATATCTAGGCTAGCTTTCTTAAGTTCAAAGTCTTTAGCAATAGACAGCAAGAGGAAAGGAGATTCTGATCCTTAAGGCTGGTTTAGCCTATCTCTCTGGGCTGGTACCCCTAAAGACAGGTGCTACACTTCAAGCAGCCCCCCCTAAAATCATTTTGTTCTATGGCACAATCCACAGGAATCCAGGTAGAGCAACACTTGGGAAAATCCCAGGAATAGAGGTCATTTCTATCCTGAGAGGCAGAGAGAACTCCCTCCAGTCCCAAGGTCCAGGAAAGAGTATTCTCAGAGAGCAACTGTCACTCTCTTAAGTCTCTCCCCTACCCCTTCCCTTCATTCCCCTGCTTTCATTGTCAATCAGTCCTCTCTCCAACATTCCAAACCTATCTGTGCAATTTCCCTACACAGGAAAACAATCAACGTAATAAATGTTCATAAAAATTAGCATGGTGTGGTAGGTAGGACATTGGACTTCAAGTTAGAAAGACCTGAGGTTCAAATCCAACTTCACATACTAAATGGATGACCTTTACCAGTCCTTAACCTCTCTGTGACTTAGTTTTCTCAACTTTAAAATGAAGAAATTGTACTACTTTCTGGACACTAAAGTCCCTTCTTATTATATCTTTGTTATTATGAAATCATATCAAAAAAGAAAATTAAAGTAAAATCAAATATCCTCTTATAAGAACACAAATAGAAACATTCTTACTCCACCCTCCAAGAAATAAAAATAAAAGGGAAAAGGAATAAATAAGGATAGAAAAAGGAAATGAACAAACAGGGACAAAAACTCTAAATATAATGACTAAATATTGTGGATCAAAAAATTCTGAAGAGAAATCAACAGAAGAAGAGGGAAAATTACAGATCAACAATGGCCCCAGAAAAAATACTGTTTTTAGCACATGATAATGGAATTTTAAAAAATACTTGAAAGGAAATAAAAAAGGATGTGGATTATGTAAAGACTTGAATTCTGTAATGCAAAAACTGTCATTGCTAAGAACAAAACAAGATAAAATAATAATAAAAACCAACAACATGGAGAAATCTATGGAATATTTAAATTGAAAAGAAATAAAATTACCCTAAGAGAAAAAAAAAGAATGGAAACAACACACAATCAAAATATCTGAATTATAACAAGGCTTACCACCTTTATAAACAAAGATGATGGGAAGAGAAAAGTTTGGAAAAGTGATTTAAAAGTCATCAGACTATCTAAAACAGTCTAAACAGTATTTTTTGAGAAATTATTAAAGAAAATTTCTTATTATTGTTATAATCAAGTACTGACTTCCAATTACTAGATTCAACCTGACACCAACAGAGAGAAATGTAATTTTCAATGCACTCAGACACATTGTCATTGAAAGCTAGAACCTCATCAACTTAGAAAGGATTTTTAGATAAGAAGAAAAATCATTTGCCAAAGAATTATATTAATATAAAGTTATTAGAATAGAAAGCACAGAACGTGATTGATTAATCAAAATTCATGGAAAATTGAGTTTCAATAATATATCTTCAACTCAGCACAACTTGAAATAACATTTTGAGATGAAACAAAAAATTATTTTTTAAGAGTGTCTACATTTCCAAGTTTTCCATGAGAAAAAAGAGAACTTTGCAAAAAAGCCTTGCATATTCATAGCAATTCAAGAGCAAATGTCTAGCTAATTTCCAAATAGGCTGCTCCTAGGGACAATTTTGTTATACAAATCAATGATGAAATTCAAATAAAGCCATAATGAAGAGGTTCAATGACACTGAAGAAGATAGGAGAGCATCCATTTGACAGCATCATAAAATCATAGATCTGGCCTAGTTAGGAGACAATCATTTACTTGGAGAAGATTTGGAACACTAAACTTCAATGCCTATTTTTACCTCCTTCCTACAAAATGTTCTAAGGGCAAATCAAGAAATCATAATGCATATCTTAATTTTTCCTGTTGAGAGAGCACCATTTTCTAGGAGAGTTCACTTCAGTTCATCATCCTAAATAAAGTTAATGCTATATTCTTATTTTTTGTAGTGGCAGTGTTTTATCTTTTATAATATTTTATTTTCCCCCAATAGCATGCAAAATTATTTTTTATCATTTTTAAAAATTATGTTTTGAATTCTCTCTCTCCCTTTATTCCCCCCTTCTCTCTCATTGAGGTGGTAAACAATCTTATGTAGATTTTACATATGAAATCACATAAAACCTTTTTCTATATTAATCCTTTTGTGGAAAAAAAGCAGAACAAAAAATGAGGAAAATGAAATATAGTATCCTTTGGTCTGGATTTAGATTCCATCAGTTCTTTTTCTATAAGCAGCTGACATTTTTTACTGAGCATTTGGAATTGTATTGGATCATTGTATTGCTGAGAACAAGTTATTCACAACTGTTCACTATACAACATTCTTATTACTGAGTACGATGCTCTCCTGGTTCTTCTGACTTCATTCTGCATCAGTTCCTGCAAGTCTTTCAAGGTTTTTCTGAAAACCTATTACTTCTCATTTCTTATAGCACAATCATATTCCATAATACTCACAGTCCACCATTTAGCCCAGTGATTCCCAAAGTGGGCTCCACCGCCCCCTGGTGGGTGCTACAGCGATCAAGGAGAGCAGTGATGGCCACAGGTGCATTTATCTTTCCTATTAATTGCTATTAAAATTTTTAAAATTAATTTCCAGGGGGCTAAGTAATATTTTTTCTGGAAAGGCCAAAAAAGTTTGGGAACCACTGATTTAGCCATTCCCCAAATGCTAGGTATCCATTTTCTAATTCTTTGTCAAAACAAATAGAATTACTATAATATTTTTTATACATAAAGTCCATTTCTTTTTTGCTTTTTTATTTCAATATATAAACCTAGTAATGGTACTAGTGGGTGTGTCTGGTTTTATAGCCCTTTGAGCATAGATTCAAATTGCTCTCCAAAATGGTTGAATCAGTTCACAACTCCCCCAACAGTGCAATAGTGTCTCAATTTTCTCATATTCCCTCCAACTTTTGTCATTTTCCTTTTCTCTCATAATACCCAATCTGATAGGTCTAAGAGTTGTTTTAATTTGCATTTCTCTAATTATTAGAAATTTAGAGCATTTTTTTCTCAAGACTATATATAGCTTTAATTACTTTATCGATCTGGTTATTCATATCCTTTGGGCAGTTTATTAACTGGGTAATACATTGTGTTCTTATGTATTTGATTGTTTTCTCTATGAATTTGAGAAGCAAAACGTTTATTAGAGAGATTTATAAAAAATGTTTTACCATTATGATTATGGGATATTATCATTCATCCTATTTTCTCCCTCTTTATCCTATTCTTTCTCCTTTCATCCTGTCCATACTCAAAAATATTTTGCTTCTGATCACTGCCTCCCCCAATTTACCCTATCTTCTATCACCCACCCCTTTCCCTCTTATTTTCCTGTCAGGTAAGATAAATTTCTTTTAAAACTTTATTTATTTATTATTCAGCCTTTCACTTTTCTCCCCATACCATAGAAGGCCTCATGTAGCAAAATATTTTGAATACGATTTTCATGTTTTCACTTCTCAGTTCATTCTCTCAAGGTGAATATTCACTAGTTATTCTCCAAATATTAAATCTATAGCTGTCTATGATGTTCTCTAGTTCTACTCATTTTACTCTTCATTATTTCATGTAGTTACTTCCAAGTTTTTTAAATTAATAGACTCATCATTTCTTATGACTCAATAGTATTCCACAACAATTATGAATCACAACTTTGTTTAGCCATTTCTCAATTGATGGACATTCCCTTGATTTCCAGTTCTTTGCCACTACAATGAGATCTGCTATTTTGGAATACAAGTTTCTTTTTTTCCCCTTTTCCCATGATCTTGGGAAATAGAGCAAACAATAGCACTGGTAGATCTAAGGATATAAAAAGTTTTATAGCTATCTGGGCATAGTTCCAAATTGCTCTCCAAAATGATTGGATCAGTTTATAGTTCCACCAACAGAGTATTAGTGTCCCCATTTTCCCACATCCCTTCCAACATTTGTCATAGTTCCCTTTTGTCATTTTAGTCAATCGAGAAAATACCACAGAACTATTGGTTTGCATTTCCCTTATTAGAGCATTTTCATATACCTATATTTGACTTTGATTTCTTCATCCAAAAACTGACTATTCATATCTTTTACCAATTTTTCAAATGGGAAATGACTTTTATTCCCATAAGTTTGATGAAGTTCTTGAGATATTTTAGATGAGGCCTCTGTCCAACATTGGTTACAGGCTGGCTCTCATTTATTCTTACAGTTTTGTCAGAGAATCTCTTTATTCTTTTTTTATTAGACATTTATTAATATTTGTTTTTAACCTGTTTACATACTTTATGCCCCTACTTTCCCCTTCAGCCCCCGCTCTCCCCCCACCCATGGCCAACGCACATTTCCACTGGTTATAACATGTGTCCTTGTTCAGGGTCTATTTCCCATTCATGTCCGCCTCAGCCCATGCATTCAAGCAATTGTTTATCTTATATGTTTCCTCTCCTGCAGTCCTTCCTCTGAATGTGGGTAGCATCTTTACCATAAATCCCTCAGAGCTGTCCTGTGTCATTGCAGTGCTGCTGGTACAAGAGCCCATTACATTCGATTTTACCACAGTGTATCAGTCTCTGTGTACAATGTTCTTCTGGCTCTGCCCCTTTCGCTCTGCATCGGTTCCTGGAGGTCTCTCCAGGTCACCTGGAACTCCTCCAGTTTATTATTCCTTTTAGCACAATAGTATTCCATCACCCGCATATACCACAATTTGTTCAGCCATTCCCCAATTGAAGGACATACCCTCATTTTCCAGTTTTTTGCCACTACAAAAAGCGCAGCTATAAATATTTTCGTACAAGTCTGTTTATCTATGATCTCTTTGGGGCACAAACCCAGCAATGGTATGGCTGGATCAAAGGGCAGGCATTCTTTTATAGCCCTTTGAGCATGATTCCAAATTGCCAGCCAGAATGGTTGGATCAGTTCACAACTCCACCAGCAATGCATCAATGTCCCAGTTTTGCCACATCCCCTCCAGCATTCATTACT
>NC_058130.1:510307653-510308803 GCF_016433145.1 Gracilinanus agilis
ATAATCAAAACCATTTAATTTACATTTTGTAATTTTCTCTAACTCTTACTTGGTTTTAAAATCTTTCCTTTCCCAGAGATCTGACAAGTATACTATTCTGTGTTCACTTAACTTATTTATAGTTTCCCTCTTTATATTCAAGTCATTCACCCATTCTGAATTTATCTTGGTGTAGGGTGTGAGATGTTGCTCTAAACCTATTCTCTCCCATATTGTTTTCCAAATTTCCCAGCAGTTTTTGACAAATAGTGGATTCATGTCCCAAAAGTTGGGCTCTTTGGGTTTATCATACACTGTTTTGCTGACATCATTAACCCCAAGTCTATTCCAATGATCCTCCCTTCTATCTCTTAACCAGTACCATATTGATTTAATGACTGCTGCTTTATAGTATAGTTTGATATCTGGTACTGCTAGGCCCCCTTCCTTCACATTTTTTTCATTATTTCCTTTGATATTCTTCATCTTTTGTTATTCCAGATGAAATTTGTTATAGTTTTTCCTAATTCAGTAAAGAAGTTTTTTGGTAATTTGATAGGTATGGCGCTAAATAGGTAAATTAATTTGGGTAGGATGTTCATTTTTATTATGTTAGCTTGTCCTACCCATGAACAGTTGATGGGTTTCCAATTGTTGAGGTCCAGTTTTATTTGTTTGGAAAGTGTTTTGTAGTTGTTTTCGTATAATAGCTATGTTTGTTTTGTTAGATTGATTCCCAAGTATTTTATATTCTCTAGGGTGATTTTAAATGGTGTTTCTCTTTCTACCTCTTGCTGCTCTAATGTGTTGGAAATGTATAGAAATGCTGATGATTTATGTGCATTTATTTTGTATCCTGCCACTTTGCTAAAGTTGTTGATTATTTCTACCAGCCTCTTAGTTGATTCTCTAGGATTTTTTAAGTATACCATCATATCATCTGCAAAGAGTGATAACTTAGTCTCCTCCTTGCCTATTTTGATACCTTCAATTTCTTTTTCTTCTCTAATTGCTATTGCTAGTGTTTCTAGTACTATGTTGAATAATAGAGGTGATAATGGACATCCTTGTTTCACTCCTGATCTTATTGGGAAGGCTTCTAATTTATCCCCATTGCATATAATGCTTGTTGATGGTTTTAGGTATATATTGTTTACTATTTTTAGGAAGG
>NC_058130.1:510318795-510387328 GCF_016433145.1 Gracilinanus agilis
TTTACTATCTATTTCCTTCTTTAGCTCTGCCAGTTTCTCCTTTATGAATTTGGGTGCTATGCCACTTGGTGCATACATATTGAGCAGTGTTATTTCCTCATTATTTATACTGCCTTTAATCAGGATGTAATGACCTTCCCTGTCTTTTTTAATCATATCTATTTTTACTTTGGCTTTTTCAGAAATCATAATAGCCACTCCTGCCTTCTTTTTCTCATTTGACGCCCAAAAGATTTTGCTCAAACCCTGAACCTTAAACTTGTGTATGTCCACCCGCCTCATATGTGTTTCTTGTAGACAACATATGGTGGGGTTTTGGTTTCTAATCCACTCTGCTATTTGCTTCCGTTTTATGAGCGAGTTCATCCCATTCACATTCAGAGTTATAATCATCAGTTGTGCTGTTCAATTTATTTTTTTCTGAAATGAGATTGTTTAAGTATTCTATTTCCTCTTTTGTTAATCTAGGCTGTTTATATTTTTGTAATTGTTCACTCATTTTATCTAGATTGTCATATTTATTGCCATGTAATTGGGCAAATAGTTCTTACTAATTACCTTAATTTCCTCTGCATTAGAGATGAGATTGCCCTTTTCATCTTTGATACTGTTGATGTGATTTTCTTCTTTCTTTTTTTTTTACTAGATTAATGAGTACTTTATCTATTTTGTTTGTTTTTTCAAAGTACCAGCTCCTAGACTTATTTATTAATTCAATAGTTTTTTTTACTTTCAATTTTATTAATTTCTCCTTTGATTTTAAGGATTTCCAATTTAGTTTTTATCTGGGGATGTTTTATTTGTTCTCTTTCTAGTTTTTTAAGTTGCATGCCCAATTTGTTGTTCTCTTCCCTTTCTGATTTGTTGATATACACACTCAGGGATATAAACTTCCCCCTGACTACTGCTTTGGCTGTATCCCATAGATTTTTATGTGTTGTTTACTCATTGTCATTCTCTTCAATGAAGTCAGTAATTGTTTCTTTCATTTGTTCTTTGACTCACCAGTTTTGAAGAATTAGATTATTTAGTTTCCAATTAATTTTAAATTTACCTTTCCATAAGCTCTTATTATTTATAATTTTTATTGCTTTATGATATGAAATAATTGCATTTATTAGTTCTGCTTTCCTACATTTGTTTGCAAAGTTTTTACGTTCTAGTTCATGATCAATCTTTGAATATCTGCCATGTGCTACTGAAAATAAGGTATGTTCCTTTTTATCACTATCTAATTTTCTCCAGATATTTATTAGCTCTAATTTTTCTAACATTTTATTCACTTCCATTACTTCTTTCTCATTTATTTTTTGGTTTGATTTATCTAGTTCTTATAAGGGAAGGTTGAGGTTCCCCACTAGTATAGTTTTACTATCTATTTCCTCCTTAAGCTCCTTTAGTTTCTCCTTTAAAAATCTGGATGCTATACCATTTGTTGCGCACATACACACACATATGTTTATATGATATTTCTTCATTTTCATATTGCTTTTCATCAAGATGTAATTACCTAGGAGAAGCTGGATACCTCAGTGGATTGAGAGCCAGACCTAAAGATGGGAGGTCCTATCTTGAAATCTGGTCTCAGACACTTCCTAGCTGTGTGACCCAGGGCAAGTCACTTAACCCCCATTGCCTAGACCTTAATACTTTACTGCCTTGGAATCAAAACATAGTACTGATTCCAAGATGCAAGGTAAGGGTTAAAAATGATTTTAAGAGTTACTTTTATTTTCTTCCCATATAGGAATGTAAACAGTTTAACTTTATTAATTTCTTTCTGATTTCTCTTTAATTTTTACCTTTCTATGTTCATCTTGAATCTTGAATTTGAACATCAAATGTTCTATTCAGCTCTTATCTTTTCATCAGGAATGCTTAAAAGTCTTCTGTTTCATTGACTATCCATTTGTCCCCTGAAAGATACTCAGTTTTTCTGGGTAAGTTATTCTTGATTGCAATCCTAGCTCTTTTGCCTTCCAGAATATCAATTCCCAAGCTTTCCACAGCTTTAACAACTTTGTAGTTACTCTTTGACCTGGGTGATCTGGAATTTGACTACCATATTCTTGGTGCTTTTATTTCCTTGTAATAATTCCTAGGAATTTTCACTTGAGGATCTCTTTCAGGGAGTGAGAATTGTGGTCTTTCCTATTCTATTTTACTCTCCAGTTCTAGGATATTGAGGCAGTTTTTTTTTAAATTCATAATCTCTTGAAAAGCCCTGTCTAGAGTCTTTCTTTGACCATGGCTTTCAGGTAGACTAATACTTCTTAAAGTATCATTCCTCAATCAGTTTTCCAGGTCAGTTGTTTGTTTGTTTTTCTGATGAGATATTTCAGATTATCTTCCTTCTGTTTTTTCTATTCCTTTGACTTTGTTTTATTGTTTCTTTCTGTATTATGGAATTATTCACTTCTACTTGCTCAATTCTTTCTTGAATCTCCTCTTTCCTATCTGACTACTTCTCAGGCTCTATTCAGTCTTCATTCAAGCTATGGTCACTCTTCAAAGACTCTCCCCTAGGCATTTTCCCCTTCTCTATTCTATCTCTCATGATGATTTCTTCAGCTCCCATAGGTTCAATTATTATCTCTATGCAGTTGATTCCTGAATCTGTATATCCAGTACCAGTCTCTCTCCTGAGATCTGGTTCTCCATTATAAATTGCTTCTCTTTATCTCAAAGTGGATATTCCATAGGTATCACAAACTCAACCTCTCTAAAACTAGAACCATTATCTTTTCCCCAAAACTCTGCCTTCATTCTCACTTTCCTATTATTATTGAAGATGTTACCCTTTCTTTTAGTCACCAAAGCCCACCACCTCAGTATTTTCCTCATATCCTTAACTTATAGACACTCCCTCATGTCCTACCTGTTGCCAAACCTTTTTATATCTACCTTCATAACACCTCTCTTGTATTTCCCCTTTTCTCTATTCACACATCCTACTCCATCAGCTCTTCTCTGCACTATTGTCATAGCCTTCTAATTGATCTTCCTACATTTTTACCACTTTAGTTTACCCTCCACTTTTCCTAATATACAAATTTTACAATGTTACCTCTTCCACATGCATGAAATTCCAGTGTGGTGATTTGATAAAGTGCAGATACCTCTATCTAACCAATTTATTAATATTCTTAAATATTAAAGATATATATGTGTATATATATATATATATTCTATATAGCCTGTGTTTGCCTTCTGGAAAGGGGTGTTTTTAATCTCTTTTACTTTTTTCATAGATTTTACTCCCAAGTAATCTTAGCCCTTCCCTTCCCTCCCTGGATCACAGAAGGCAATACCTGACAAAAAGATAAGTATACATAAATTATATATTTTGTATTTCTATGTATCAGTTCTTTCTCTGATACAAATCATTCTTCAAATATGATTTCTGTAGCTGTATATGATGTTCTCTTCGTTTTACTCATTTCACTCTTCATTATTTCATGTAGGTTTTTCCAAGTTTTTTTTTTAAGTAACCTGCTTATCATTTCTTATGACTCAATAGTATTCCATCACAATTATATACCACAATTTGTTCAGGTGTTCCCCAGTTGATGGATATCCCCTCAGTTTCCTGTTATTTACCATCACAAAGAGAGCTGCTATAAATATTTTGAAACATACAGATTCTTTCCCTTTTTTCCCTAACTTCCTGGGAAAATAGATGCCAAAATAGTATTGTTTGGTTTAAGAGTATACACAGTTTTTAACTTGCTGGACATAATTACAAATTGTTCTCCAAAATGACTGGATCAGTTCACAGTTTCACCAACAGTGTATTCATGTCTCCTTTTTTCCATATCCTCTCAAATATTTGTCATTTTGCTGTTGGATTTTGATTTGCATTTCTCTAATCGGTAGTGATTTAGAGCATTTTTTCATATGCCCATATATGTCTTTGTTTTTTCTTCATCTAAAAGCTCCCCTTTCATATCCTTTGACCATTTACCATTTGGGAGATGGCTCTTATCCTTATAAATCTGACAGAGTTCTCTATATACTTTAGATAAGAGAGTTCTATCCAAGAAATTCTATAACATTTTCCCAATTTTCTGCTTCCTTTCTTATTTGTACAAAAATTTTTTAAATGTAAACAAATTGATAAGTTTTACATCTCATGACAATATTTTACTTAAAAGTCTGTGCTGATTATCAGATACATTTAATCATGGCTCCAAAGAACTAATGATGAAACACATAATATGGAAAGCCATTCATCATTAGGTCTCTTCCTACTTTTCCATTAGCCTTACATTTTACCCACATCCATTTGATATAAAACCCCCATAAAGACCTATTTGTTCTCCTTTCCCCCATACTTGGAATTCTCTGCCCCTCAACTCTGTCTCTAAACTTCTCTGACTTATTTCAAGATTCAGTTAAAAAGAACTCCTTTTGTGGTAACAAAGAATTGGAAATTGAAAGGATATCCAACAATTGGGAATGGCCAAACGAGATTGCAGTGAAATACTATTGTGCCATAAGAAATGACAAACAGAACAATCATGAAAAAACCTAGAAAGACTTATATAAAGTGGTACAAGTGAAGTGAGAAGAACAAGTGGGAAATGTACACAGGAACAGCTTATCAACTATGAATGGCTTAACTATTAACAAGAATGCAAAAATCCAAGACAACTCCAAGATTCATGACAAAAAAACTGTACCCATCATCATAGTCTGATGGAGTCTATAAGTTAGCCATTCTCTATGATGGTGGCAAATATCTTTGATAAGCACATCTTCCTTGCATGATATTAATAATCTGTACATTGAAGGTAGTAAGCTAGATAGTTTCAAAGGGTTCCTTCAATTCTGGTGAACCTATTAACCAAATGGATAATAATGAAGGGAGCATGAGAATTAAAATAAATGCCAAAAATGCTGCTTCTTGAGTATGTGCTGCTGAATTGTCAACTCCCCAGGGGATGTAGTCATTAAAGCAAAGGTGAAAAGCAAATGAAGTAGTTATTTGTTGTCTTATTACTTCAGTGAGGAAAGTTGACTCCTTGCTTAGCTGTCAAGGAAAATAATGTATTTCCTTGTCACTTTATTTATCCACCTGCAGTAAAGTAAATATAGGCTAAGTCATTATTTATTTAGGTTTTTCAAGACACCCATCCTGTAATAGACTATAAATGGTATTAGAAAAAGAAACTTTGTTTTCATCATTGCAGAGAAAGTGTATTCGAGTATTATATTTCAAAAGAAACAAGTAATATGTAAAAGTTAACATTTGGAAGAAGAACAGATGTCCAAAAGAAATCATTTGTTTTCATACTTTATTTAGTCACTTAAAAGTAAGAGTTTATAATATTTACATTTACATAAACAAATATATGTCTTCCATGTGGCAAATGATTTTTTTAATTGACATTTACTTTGCTGAGTCATATATATTCTTGTGGGAATAAATACACATGAGTCTTCATAAAGTCATTGTGTAATTTTTAAACTTTAACTTTTGAACTTGAGTGATTTGTGTTATTTGATATGACAGAAGCATATGGTTTGAGGAAAGAAACAAAATGGTAAAATTTTTATAATTTCTGTAGGCTTGAATTCTATTTTTAGACACAATCTACCTTCCTATCTAGGTACAACTTTTCTTTTTGTCAGAAGACCTGAAATAAGAATATGGCTTGTGTAAAGGTATAATGTCATAATCTTTATTAAGTATTCTTGTAAATACCATTTATATTGGGTTGCTTATAACATACTGTATGTTAAGTCAAAACAAAAAAGTTTACATATAAGTATACATGAATTTCATGAAGTCTATAGACTATAAATAGTATGTATAGTACATATAGTAGGGAAAAATAACTAGTATTACATTCCTTTAGGAAACTAAATTATATATTCACCATAAAGGAAGAAAACTTGAAAATTTGAAAAAGAAAACATTGCTGTGGAAAAAAAGTCATGAGATGAAAGTCTGAAAACCTTAGTCTGAATACCAGCTTTGTCACTAACTAGTTGTGTAAATCAGAACAAATTGTTTAAGTTTTCTGGGCTTCAATTTCTTCTTCTGTAAAAGTGAGATGTTATATTAGATGATTTTGAGACCTCTTCTGGCTCTAAGATATTATGTTACCAAAACTTTTAAAAATAAATTTACTGAAATATGTTTTTATTCCATAATTCCAACATGGATAACAAAGTGTAGGGGAAAGATATCTGTTTGGGTCAGAAGACCTGCATAAAAGTTCTGCCTCTGACACATACTGTCTATGACATATCCTAAACAAATGGCTTCACATTTCAATGTCTCAGGCTACTGAGTCAGCAAACTAGGACCAAGGAATGGGACAAAATATTATTTTGTAGGGCTAGCAAGCTAAGAATGTTTGCTGATATATTTTTAATACAATAATCTTTTATTCAAAAATGTAAAAAAAAAAAGTCAACTCATGAGAGCATTCAAAAACAGAATCTGGACGGATTTGTCTCACAAGATAGAGTTTGCTGACCTGTGCTTTAAAACAATACATTGCAAGACTAGTGCTGACCAGCATCTGTTGATAGAAATTCCAGTACCCGTGAAGCTAAAAAATGCTATCTAACTAACTTTGGCTTTCTTTTGTAATTTGGTCAGAGTTTTCATGAATACATCAAATATTAGATGACATACATTTTGGCCAATATATCTTCCACATATAAAATGCTTGTTATATATTGCAGGTTTGGATTATTTTTAGTGATGGCAATGATGAGATCTTGTTTTAAACTTATTTATTTAACCAATGAAAATTTGCATAAATTTTCATTTTGCAACGCAAACACAAAAGAAAACAAAGTCAACCTAGAGGCAGCTAGGTGGTACAATGGACCTTGAAGATGATTTCAAAACCACCCTTGAAAACTTGCTAACTATGTAAATTTTTTCAAGACATTGTCTGCCTCAGTTTACTCAACCATAAATTGATTTTCATAAGAGCACCTATACCTTGTAGGGGTTGTTGTTAGCATTGAATGAGATACAATTTATGAAGTGTTTAGCATAGTACCAGATACACAATAGGTACTAATAAATGCAAATTCCTTACCCCTTCCCAAACACAGGATCTGCTGGACTTCCATGAAACTGCTCAAACACATACAATTTTATCCCAGTCTTGATGAGAAGGTTATAATAAACTTAGTTCTCCATTTCTCCCTCCTTCTCTCTGTCTGTCTGTCTGTCTGTCTGTCTGTCTGTCTGTCTGTCTGTCTGTCTCTCTATCTCATTCTCTCTCGTTCTCTCTCTCTCTCTCTCCAAACACACACACACACACACACACACACACACACACACACACACACACACATTTTGAAACTTGTAAAAGATGTTCTTTGTAACCTAGTTTATTTTATTTTATGCATTCAAAAACATTATTCCGAGAAAGGGTTCATGGCCTTCATCAAAATGCCAAAAGGGCCCATGACACATACACAAAAACGATTAATTGTCTGAGATACTGAAAAATTAGGAAGTCCAGATACAGTGAAAGTTTGTAATCCAATCAGCTGACCAAGGGCAAGCTGAGGCATTTGGTAAGAATCTGCTATCAGTCAGTCTTTTTTTTTTTTAACCCTTAACTTTTGTGTTTTGGCTCCTAGGTGGAAGAGTGATAAGGGTGGGCAATGGGGGTCAAGTGACTTGCCCAGGGTCACACAGCTGGGAAGTGTCTGAGGCCGGATTTGAACCTAGGACCTCCTGTCTCTAGGCCTGACTCTCAAACCACTGAGCTACCCAGCTGCCCCCATCAGTCAGTCTTAAAGCAATATCGTAAAAACATGTTTCTTAGAAAATTAAAGAGAAGTATTTTGACCATTAAAACATTTATTCAGTTCTTACTATGATCCAGGAACTGTATTAAGTGCTAGAAATAAAAATATAAGGTAAAAGATATAGTCTCTGCCCTCAAGGAACTTACATTCTTTATATTGTGAACATATTTATACATCAAACATTGTTTTGTGATTTAATGATTCATTTTTATTATTTTATAATTTTAATGCTTAATAAAATGCAGTAATAAAAGTACTACAAAATAATCATAAAGCATATAACTTTTTTTTGCTAGCCATACGTACTTTTAAAGAAAACTATTTTTTTCTTGTTGGGGTTTTTGGGGATAGCTATAGTTGTTACATTTTGTGAAATATGTGCTTATATTGCTTTTATTAACTTTAAATTCTGTACCTGAATAAAGATATGTTTGGTGGTGTGCTGGTAAATGTTTAACAACTATCTCTCGTGGGGGGGTGAGGGGGAAAGGAGTGGCAGGGATATAACACATAATCAAATAATATTAGGCTTTTAAATTTCAAAGAATCTCAGAGTTGAAAGGAACCCTAGAGGCCATCTGGTACAAAATGACCCTGAAGAGGAATGTCTTCTTTCCCCATGGAGTGATCAGTCAGTCTCTTTTTGAAGATCCTCAGTAAGAAGCCCTATTCTCATCAATTGCTCTTTATTGACAACTTTAATTATTAGCTTTATGCCAAGCTCAGATCTCTCTTCTTCTCTCTCTACTAGTTCTAATCTCTGAGGTCAGACCTAAAAAGTATAATCCTTCTGCCTTACAATAGCCCTGAATAAATTTTTTTTAATTTTTTTTTAAACCCTTACCTTCCATCTTGGAGTCAATACTGTGTATTGGTTCCAAGGCAGAAGAATGGTAAGGGTAGGCAATGGGGGTCAAGTGACTTGCCCAGGGCCACACAGCTGGGAAATATCTGGGGTCAAATTTGAACCTAGAACCTCCCATCTCTAGCCCTGGCTCTCAATCCACTGAGCTACCCAGCTACCCAGCCCTGCACAAATTTGAAGGGATATAGTGTAGCTCCTCACACCGTCTCCTCTACCCTAAATACAACCAATCCCTTCTCACTAGTCTCATATGGAATATATTAAGGACCTTCAATATCATGATCACCCTCCTTTGGACATTCTACAGATGACCAATGTCCTTGCTAAAATGTAACGCCCAGGATTTGGTACAGCATGCCAGAGTTGTCATGATTTCAACATGCAAAGGATTTATTGATGTACAACACTTCATTTACTGTAAAGGTTTTAATATTTCTATTTTGAAAAGTACCTTGCCTAGAATTTATTTCTCTGCAATATTAATAAGGAAAAAATGTATCAGATGCCTTTCTCTCAAATCCATTCCCAGGAATAGATATTATCAGGACTGATTTTAAACAAAGTCAAATATGAAGACTGAAGAAATTCATTCCTTTTCTCCATGTCTTTCTATGATGTAAGGTCTACTGAGGGTCACCCATTCTCTCCAACACAAACTTTCTGGTTTACATTTTGCATGGAGTGTTGATATTGGGGGTCTTGCTACATAGCAACTTTTGCATTTCAGTAATATCTTCTTGTTATTAATGAAAATGATCTGTTTGTTTCTATGAATGATAAAATAATGGTACAATTAAGGAAATAAAAATGGCTTCTTGGGGGGAAAAGTGTTATAGATGCTATCTAGTTATATGGCTTCACCCAAAAACCACATTTCACAGCTTCCCTACCTTATGGAATCTTTCTTTGATGATATCAAATTATCATTTGGACAAAATAAGTTTCAAATTCTTAGTGTAAACAAAAAAAACAACAAAAACTAGATACTTTGAGCTTGATTCTCAAGTTAATCCTATAACTAAAGGAGATATATATATATATATGTATATATATATATGTGTGTGTGTGTGTGTGTGTGTGTGTGTGTGTGTGTGTGTGTGTGTGTGTGTATTACTTTCCTCCAACTAGGACTTATCAAGCATAAAGCTATCAAGGAGAAAGTTGTGGTTTTGTATGTTGAGATTTATTGACACACTGAAATCAAAGTTTAGTTGAAAAAACACATACAAAGTAGTTAGCACTTATGCAAAATCAGCCTTTCAGAAGAAGAAAATGAACCATAAAAGATGTGGGCAACAACCTAACAAAAACACATGATATTTCTAAAGTATAGGGTTCATAACCCTACAGCAGCTATGGAAAAATAAACACTTCCTCATCAAAAAGTAAGAAGATTGGTAAATATTTCCCAAGTGCATAATAAAAAGCTTTTTAAAAAATCCCCTAACAAAGCCACATACTTAGAACTGGGGAAGTGGGGAGAAAGAGTCTTAGAAACAATCTAATAGAACCCACTTATTTTATAGGTAAAGAAAGTGATGAGTAGAAGTTACAGAAGAATCTAAGTGATACTTCCTAATTTTAAGCAAGAAGCAAAAAGATATCTAAGTAATCTGTTGATAGTCACAAAGGTAGTAAGTGGCAGAGCCAGGATATTTTTTGAGATATGCAATAATCACTTCCCAAAGCAACATTAATGATTCAAAATGTAGACATGAAAACCTATAAAGACAACAGCTTGGAAAGACATATGAAATTATGCAAAGCGAAGAAACAGAATCAGAAGAAATTGTACATAGTAATAGCAATAATGTATAATGATCAATTGTGAATGACTTAACTTTTATCAGCAATGCAAAGTTTCAGGACAATGCCAGGGGATTTATGACAAAAAAAAAAAACCATCAACTACCATAGAAGGAACTGATGGAGCCCAAATGATCATTGAAATCTGCTGTTCTTCATTTTATTTCCTCATGAATTATTCTTTAGTGTAAGTAATATGTCTTCTTTCACAACATGATGACCCTGGAAATATGTATTACATGATAACTTGAGTACAACATGTATCATATTATCTGTTGTCTTCAAAAAAGACAGGAGAGTTGGGAGGGAGGGAGGGAAAGAGGGAGGGAAAGCAAAAACGTGGATCACAAAATGTCAGAAAATAATTATTTAAAAATATATCAACATGAAAAAAATATCAATATGTAAAGTAAAATAAATTAAAAAGAAGAGAAACATGCTATAAAAGGGAATGCTTTGTTCTCTCTGAGTTTACACTTGTGAAAGGGAATCTTTTATTCCCTTTGTCTATTTGGAGTTAAAAAAAAACTTTGGTTAACAATAATTTAAGTACCCCTACTTAGTACCTCACTAGACTGAAGACAGGGTTAACTCTCCTTTGTCCACTTTTGGACTGAACCAACAAAAACTTGAACTAGATGAAGGAGTTTGAAAGTCACTTACAATAATGGGTGACAACTCTAGAAATTTGTGAATCTTATCAGAGTTGACACTTTCAAAGGCCTTTGATTAGAGTTCACCCCTCCAGAAGGTGAGAACAGATTCCCACAAACACTGCCTCCTAGGCAGTGCTAGCACCATAATAGTCATGACTCCTTTGGCTTGAGGGAGTCTTGTGGAGATAGTCTCTTGATTGGAGCAAGTCTTTGAGGGAACTCCACTGAAAATTGTAGCTTGGAGGCTTGGATCATGGGCTTGGAGCTTGGCTTCAACTTGGACTCTGACTCATGGACTATTTCATGGGTTGAGTGGAAGTCTGACTCCTTTCCTAGTTTCTAGAGAGACTAGCTTCCATCTTGGAGGAGGCCCATGTGGTTACTGACTACTAGCCTTCCTGGTTGAGAGCTAATTAATCTCTGCCTGGATTAAGATAGGATAGATAACCTCTCTAACCCCCTTACATTTCTCTTCTTTATTGCTTCTTCTCTATTTGTACAAATTTGTAAATAAATTTGACTCAAGATATAATAAATATTGGTGACCACATAATTTCATAAAGTTATTGTCCAATCATTACATTTAACCTTTACAATGACATTACACATTCAAAATTACTATACTTGTTGGCACTTCCTTTGTAACTTCTTTCTATTCTCTTTTACACTTTTTTTAAAGCATTACAATGGCCTTTTAGAGGTGGCATCACCAGTCCCTCTACAACTCTCTCCATCCATCTTCACATCCAAAAGAGAAAGAAAACCTGTTTTTTAAAAAATCATAACAAATAAATAATCAAACACAATCCACACAATGATGACATCTAAAAATGTATGTCTTTCTGCATTGATAGTTCATAAGCTCTCAGGATGTAGGTAACATGTTTTTATCATAATTCCCTTAAAGACATGGTTGGTCATTTTAAATAAGTTTTTAAATCTTTCAAAGTAGTTTTTCTTTACCATATTTTGTCCTCATCTGATTGTTCTCCTGGTTCTTCTTACTTCAATTTAAGATAATTCATGCTGATCAGAATTCTATGAAATTATCTCTTTCATCATTTTCTATGACACAATAATATTCCATTACATTTATATACCTTAATTTGTTCAGATATTCAACTGGCTAAGAGGCAATCTAGAAGACTCTTTTTGATTCTAGGTTTTTTTTTCTTTTGTGTTCCAACTTAAAGATCAAGAAGTTTGTTTTCCTTGTGATTAATCTCTCCCTATTATTAAATTCTCTTTATTTCATTACTTATCTCATCTTGCTTGCTTATTAAATTTTATGTATTTCCAGATATTTTATATGTATATACACACGTGTGTGTGTAAAAGTAAGGGAAAATGTAAAAGAAAGTAAAAAGAAAGAAGACTAAAATGAATACATATATACATATATAGGAAATAATTGAAAAAATTATATTATGCTCATCATAGATGATGAATAGCTATTAATATACACCTATTAACATAGAAGCAAAATATTTAAAAGAAAGGCTAAGCAAAATAGAGGGAAATAATTTAGCAAAATTATAATAGTGAAGGATCTTATTGTACCACTTTCAGACCTAGAGAAATCCAACCAAAAGATAAATAAATAGTTTACTGCTTTACTGTAACTTCAGAAAAATTAGAAATGATAGATCTAAGGTAATCATTTGATGTGAAAAGAAAGTATTAGAAAGCACAGAAAAAGTAGATATTAGAAATACTAGACAGGATATAAAACAGTGTTTTCTAAGCAAAAATAGGTCCATTTAACTGGATTATAATGATCTATATACATATTATATAGAAAAGAAGAAATAATAAACACATCATTTATTGATCATGAGGTAATAAAAATTATATTTCAGTAAAGGTTTTTAAAAGAAGAATTAAAAGTAACTGGAAAATAAACATAATTCTAAAGATGGTATTCATTAAAGAATGAATTATGAAAACAATAAAAAATCTCTTATCAGATAAAATTACAATAATGAAACAATATCCAGAGCATTACTAAGAGGAAAATGTATATCTATATGTGTTTTTATCTTATCAGCAAAAGAGAGAAAAAACAAATCAATGAAGCATGAAGTTTAAAATGATTGAACTTGAACTTGAACACTCAAACTTGAAATAAAAAATTATCATCTAAATAACAAAGTAGAAATTCCAAAAACTAATGAATGTATTAAAAAATTGAATGATAAAGATCACTGAGTTGACAAATAAATTAAAAATCTGTTTTTTCCAAAAGATTGATATAATGTGTAACAGATAATGTAGTTTTTAAAAGGAGAGAAGAAAATAAATCTGTTTATGTCAAAAATGAAAAAAGGATAACTTGTATCAATTAGAGAATTATCAGAAAATAATGTGCCCAATTAACTAGATTTTTCATATTTCTACTTTCAGTAATTTCTGTGTCAGTGTGTGTATTCAACCCTCCTTTGTCCATTTTAGAAGAGTGAAATTCATCTGATACCCACTTTTCCCAGATTTTCCTCCATATATATATATATACATACACACACACACACACACACACACACACACACACACATCTCAGGTACTTAAATGATGAGAGGAAGAAAATTTTTCCTTTCTTTCTCCTTTAAACACTCAGAAAAATCTATCCACCAGGACTTCTATTTTTCTTTTTTAACTCTTGCAGTTCTCTTATGAAATTAAGTTTCTGAAGAAGAATTTGTTTCTTAATCCTCTATTAGAATATAAAAACTGAATCATTATGCATTTTCTTCCAATAACTAAAAGAAATTCACTAGATTTTTCTGAATACTTGTATCTGCAATTGAAATCCCTAGTGAGCTCTGACGTTTTCTTCAAAAATATTTGATGCTTTCTTTTCCATTGTTATTGTTCAGTCATTTAAGCTGTGATCAACTCTTCCTGACCCCATTCGGAGATTCCTTTGCAAAGATACTGGAGTAGTTTGCCATTTCCTTCTGTAGTTCATTTTACATATGAGGTCTTGAGGCAGAGTCAAAGGACTCACCCAAAGTTGTCCAGGTTAGAAGTTTCTGAGGCCAGATTTGAACTCAAGAAAAAAAGTCTTCCTGTCTCTAGGCCCAACACTGTATCCATCACACCACTTCACTTCTCTCTTCCATTAAAACTCCATGTTTCCCATGAACTGCAGTTTCTTAAGCTGAGATACAGAAACTTTTTTTTACTATATTGATAAATACATCTAAATAAAATTGATTTTCTTTATAATGTCATTTATTTTTGTTATGTAGAGATTTTATTGCATAGATTCAAAACCTTTATTTGAGAAAAGATCTATAGACTACCAAAGTGGCCTATAGAATGTACAAATAAGCAAAAAAACTTTGCTGTAGGATTTAATTCAGCTGTGCATAGTAAGTTATTATTGATTTCAATCCTACATCTTTTGAATTATTATATTCTAAGATCTCCTGTGCTTTTTAGGGAAAGCTACTTAATCTTTACTGTAAACCCTTAGCACCTGAACTCATTTCTATATGCTTGCAGTATTTTTTTCTATCTTTACTATTTCTTGTGGTCTTCTGGCTAACATTTGTGCATTTTTAGAGTGGAAGGTATCATTTATTCTCCTTTCTCATGGGATTTTTTTTTATCATTATTTTTCTTGTGCAAACTTTTGTGTGTTTCTTTCTTGGAGTAGGAATGTGAAAGTTGGGCAGTCTACCTCTCTTTCAAGACACATTTTGGCAGGTAATCATCTCTGTTACTTCCTAACTTTGTGACCTCTTTCCCTTCTCTGGGCCTTAATTTCTTCCTCTGAAAAATAGCTAGAGTAACCAATATCAATGACTCCTTTTCAATTCAAATTTATATTCCCATAGAAATGATTTATACGTTTTCCCAAGATATCAAAATATATAATCTTCTAAAATGGGAATTAGAATAAAAAATGAGTGACCATCATTACTATTTAACATAGTCTAAAATGTTTATTATAGCAATAATACAATAAAAAATTGGAGTAACACTAACCAGAAAGGAAACAAAATTATTGCTTTTTGTAGATGGTTTGATGATTTACTTAGAAAACCTCAGACATTCAAGTAAAAATTAATTGGGGGGCAGCTGCGTAGCTCAGTGGGGGGCAGCTGGGTAGCTTAGTGGATTGAGAGCCAGGCCTAGAGACGGGAGGTCCTAGGTTCAAATCCGGCCTCAGACACTTCCCAGCTGTGTGACCCTGGGCAAGTCACTTGACCCCCATTGCCTACCCTTACCACTCTTCCACCTATAAGTCAATACACAGAAGCTAAGGGTTTAAAAAATTAAAAAAAAATTTAATTGGACCTAAATTCAATAAAATTGCAGGTTATAAAATAAATCTACCCAATTCATCAGTATTCCTTTATATTATCACATAGAAGACAGAGAAAGAGAAAATTCAATCAATTTTGTACATACAGAATGTACAAAATATTATAAACTACATTAACTATAGAAATACAATTATAAAACACTAGTTAGAGAAATAGACATACCTGAATAACTGGAGACATATTCATTTTTATTAAGATAATATCACAATATGACAAAAGTAAAAAAAAAATAACACCTATGTTAGTTTGCTTATTCAATGCTGGCCCAATCAAACTATGAAATGATTATTTTATAGAGCTAGAAAAACATAATGGCAAAATTTCAATTAGGGGAACAAAGGTCAAGAATTTCAAGGAGGACAAGGAGCCTGAAGTGTCAAAAATGGGACCTACTAGTACCAGATCTTAAATGGCCCCGCAAAGCAATAATCACCAAAAAATATTTGGAGGTGGTTAAAAAGTAGAAAGTTTGATCAGTATAATTAATTAGTTACACAATGTTCAAAATGTAACAAATAAAAGGTGATCTGGAGGCTCAGCACCAGAGTATTAAGCATTTATTAGTGAAGGCAGAGAGCAAAGAGAGGGGGAGATGGATTTCAGTCTTTCTAACTTAAGGTAAGATCAGGACCCAGATTTCAGCTCAGCATGGTCCCCTCAATGCTGTGCAGCCGCTTGCCAAGCGCCAGCCAAGGGAGTCAATCTGTTCAAGAGCGGAAGGAGAGAGAGACCTCTCTCCTTCTCGCACTCACATTTTAAACCCTACTAGCTCCTTCTTCTGTGGCGATTTTGCCTGTTAACATTCACGGTGATGCTAATGCTCACGCTGACGTCAGGGGACAGCAGAACTAGATTCTGTATTCGGGATCAGTGTCCCCTAAATATTTTACTTCACACAAAAAGGACAAAAAATAAAGCTTAGTGTTCAAAAAGAAAAAAGTAAATATACAGACTCCTAGTATAAAGAATTGAGGAAAAACTGCTGGTGAATCTAGAAATCAATAAATCAGCCAATATCTCACACAATTAATATCAAGAGAAGCTCCAAATGGATACATGACTTAGAAAGGTCATGTCACAGACAATTTAGTGGAGCAAGAAATTACTTTTTGCAATTACAGCTAAGTAAAGAATTCATGACCACACAAGGAATAGAAAGGATCACGGGTAATAAAACGAATGATTTTGATTGTACAAAATTTAAAAGATTTTTCACAAACCAAATCAATGTTATTAATATTAGAAGGGAAACAGGAACCTAGGAAATTTTTTGAAAGAAAGTCTCTCTGGTAAATATTTTACGTAAAAGACACATAGTCAAGTGATTCGAATTTATAAGGACAAGGATCAATCTCTAATGGATAAATGGTCAGAAGACATTAATAGTGTTCAAGGCAAGAAATCTAAGTTTCCAATAACTATGTGAAAATCTATAAATCATTAAAACTAGAGAAAATGAAAATTAATGCAATTCTGAAGTTCTGCTCACATTTATTAGATCGGCAAAGATGACCAAAAAATGAAAATGACAAATTTTAGAGGATCTATTAGAATACGGGCACATTAATGCCCTGTCGATGGATGTAATAATGAATTGGTCCAGCTATTCTAAAGAGCACTTTATGTCCCTAAGTCACTAAACTATTTATGCCTCAACTCCACAATACCACTCCTAGGTCTATACCCCAAAGAGATCAGAGGAAGAGGAAAAGTTTATATATGCACAAAATAATTGTATCTAATTAATTGTATAACATAAAACTGGAAACCAAAGAGGTTCTCATCTATTAAAGGATGATAAAAAAAAAGATGGTCAATTAATGCAATGTAATGTTATTTTTCTATAAGAAAGGAATGGATTCAAAGAAAACTGGGAAGACATGAACTTATGAATAATGAAATGAGTAGGACCAAAAAACACTAAACAATAAAAAAAATTAAAAAGAAACACTGAAATACTTGAGAACTCTGTTCAATATAATCACAAATCATGATCCCAAAGGACTGACAATAAAATATGCCACCCACAAGAGCTACAATGGAAACAAGATGTGGAACAAGACATACATTTTTAAAAATAATGTGGGAATTTACTTTCCTCTATTATGCATATTTGGTTTTTATTTTTGTGCACTTTTTTGGTTCAATTAGCAGGGAGCTGTGAAGGGGAGGGAGAGAAAATAAGTATTTATTTTAAAATTTTATTTTTATGAAAAAAATTATTCTGGAAAAATTATATAGATATATCTACTTAGTAAGAGAAAGTGAAAAAAATGGAAAAATTTTAAAAGAAAAAGAAGCATGTTAGTAATCTATCTGAAATTCTGAAACTGCTTTAAAGGCCACAGAAAACTAACAAGTTACGTATAATACAAAATTATGTTTTCTTGTCCCTAGCAATATTCTGGCTACAAAAAATTATTGGCAGTCCATAAGCTCTTTTGGCATCATATCTAAGAACTCATCCCAATGAGGAATGTCTCTATTGCCAGGGATTGAGTTTTTGTCAGTTTATTGTATTTTCACATTATCTGAATGTTAGACATGTCCAATCTAACTAAATAGGCTTAGCAAATTAAATGAAAGCATTGTAAGTCTCATGCTTCATACGTCATTTTGCCAATAATAAAGATATTGGATAAGAATACTAGATATATGCAACAGCCATTTAAAAATTTAAATTGCCAAATGATTTACCATTTTATAAATAGATTTCAATTGCATAGGGAAATTTTAGTCAACACAAAGCACTAAAATGACAAGCTTTATACATTTTTATATGAAAAACTCATTAATTTTAATGATATTTAAGATTACTGCAGGATTGGACTATAAACACCTACAAAACATAAATTTTCAGAGCTAATTTCTCTTTGGGGGAGGGGAGAGCAAAACATACAAAACAGTTACTTTGACCTATTTTAAAACCAAAAGAGAATCTATGAGGTTTTTTTAATTGCAAAAAAGGAAAGCCATATATTAAGAGGTGTAGTAAATCTATATCGAGAAGCTGTCTTGGCTAATTAAAAATATTAAATTGCATAATCTGAAAATTAGTGTTTGTAACAAAATCAGCTACTCAACCTTGAATACAGCATTATGTGTGTGCAGCTATAATGAGCTGCCTTCCTGTGATGCATAGTCCTTGACATTTGTCCTAATCCTTAGACCACCCAAATATAGCAATCTGCTATTTGAAAAAGGCACCCTACAAGTTCCCCTTTTCTCTTCTTAAGACTATATTTTTTTAAAGAGCCATCAGTTATCAGTAGACTCCACTCATCATGTTAATGGTTTCTATAAATACTCTGACAGATCATCCTTCTCTAAATTGTCTCATAAGGAAAGGATAAGAAATTTGTACTTAGATGTTGTGACTAGAACCACAAGACAGCATTCTGCCTCTGGTGAGCATAATGAGAAGGACATCAAAGCCTTTGCCTGTTGGATTCATTCCCTATTCAAAGAAAGGTAAGTTTAGCTTGAGAAAGAAAAATATCCCACCAAGATGGTATTCCTGTTTATTTTGTCTTTTGACAGAATAATGTTGTAGTCAGGCACTTGTCTTTGAAATTTCATTTATTGTGAAACTATTAGTAAGACACAAGATATGCATTATATGAACTACTTGTATGATGCAGATATTCTGGGTAAGGATTAAACAATTAAACAATTAAACAAAGGAATTTGAACTTTACTCTGCAAGGGATAAGGAGCCACCAAAGAATTTTGAGCAAAAGAGTGGCATAGTCAGATTAATGGAAAGGAGAGAAAAGAAGGGAAGGAGGGAAGAAAAGATATGTCAGGAGATTTTACAATAATCCAAATGGATAATAATGAGGGCAGTGATGGTAAGAACAAAGAAGCCTGGTATGTGAGATATTACTTAATTATATAAATGAATCTTTGATGCCATTAAAGTGGCCACTCTCCCCAGTAACACAAAATACAACTCATCAGTACTTTCCCATATCATCCATTTATAAAGTTCCCAGTATGGCATATAAAGCTGGTCTCTTCCTTTCCAGTCCTCCATTTTATTCCCCTCCATGTAGTCTATGATCCTGTTACATTGACCTACTTGTTGTTCTTCCAACATGACATTCCATCTCCAGTCTCTCTTCATTTGAACTGGTTCTCTCCAAGCCTGAAATGATCTTTTTTCCTTAATTCTATCTCTTAGGTTTCCCTGATTTACTTCAAAACTCAACTCAAAACCCTCCTTCTATAAAAGACCTTTCCCTGGCCTTATAATGCTGGACCCTTCCCCTATGAAAATATCTTTCATCTCTCTGCACACATCTTACCTGCACATAATTATTTGCACATTGCTTCCTCCATTAGAATGTGAACTCCTTGAGGGCAGGAATTATTCTTTGCCTTTTTTCTATCCTCAGCTCTTCGCTTAGTGCCTGGAATATACCAAATACTTAAGGAATGCTTACTGATTTGAATTTTTGATTTTTTAAAAAATAAACCCATATTCTGTCTTAAAATTGATATTAAGTATTGGTTCCAAGGCAGCAACATGGTAAATGCTAGGCAAATGGGGTTAAGTGGCTTGTCCAGAGTCATACAGGTAGGTAGTATCTGAGGCCAGAATTGAATCCAGAACTTCCTATCTCCAGGTCTATTTCTATCTACTGAGCCACCTATTACTGCTCCATTTGTTGACTTTGGTAACTATTCCACCATGTTGGAAGTCTCTCTCTAATTCTCTTGACATTGTATATTTAAGGACAACAAAAGCAACAAGTATTTATTATTTATATGAGCTAAATATTAAGGATGTAAATTCAAACAAAAAGGCAAACAAAAAAAAGACTTGAAAAGCAGAGAACTGGAGGAAATAAAAGTGCCTGTGTGGAGACCATGATATTGAACTCAGAAAGTTTGAAACATGTCCAGGAAAGAAATTAAGATTGGTGGATCTGAGCCTCACCAAAATGGAAGCCACAGAAGAAACTCATTAAGTGGGGAAGGGGGTCAGCCTGGCAGAGGAAGGGGATGTTCCTAGGTGAAGAGATCCAAGGGTTCTAGGGTTAAAGTTCCACAAAGTCATGATGTCAATTTCTGGAAAGGCAGAAGCAAAGGCAGGAAGGAAATGGTACATAGAGCTGTCCACACAAATTATCCTTCATTCTGCCTTTCTCCTTGGTCCATCTTCCTTTCCAGTCATTCATGTCTCTGATCAAATCTTTTAGACTGCTTCTCCTTTGCAATTCTTCTTTATAATGTGTTGCAGCCTGGTAAACATCATGCACCTCTCCATGGCAACCCGTGAAACAAAGGAAAATACAAAATGATCCTCAGTCTTTGGAGGGATATGACAGAGGATAACATTGATAAGACTTGGTGTTGAAAGCTATGGAGGAGAAGGATTAGACTTGTTTTGCTTGGAACTAGATTAGGGAACGAGGAGTACTGGAAGAAAGTTTCAGGGAATCATCAAGTAAATAAATATTTATTAAGTACTTAGAGTGTACCAGGCAGGTAGATGTTGGATACTTTAAAAAGAACTGTAGTTATACTAAAGTCGAATGGGATTCTGAGGTAGTTAATGGGTCCCTATGACCACTTACTGGTAATACTATGAATGGAATTCCTTTTCAGATATTGGCTAAGTCAAAGGACCTCTGGAGTCCTTTCTAGTTACACAATTATATGAATCTGATTGAAAATACGAAAGCTGAGCAAGGGAGGAAAATTAAAGATAACACCAACCACAGAAGATAAGGTGAGTAGTGGCGATTCTAACAAAAACAGGGAAGGAGGAAAGAAAAGTCGGTATCAAGGGAAAAGTAATTCAGTTTTCCAGATGTTGAAATTGAAATATTGAAAATCTGGATAGACGCTACACAGTATGTGGAGACTCAAAGCTCTCAAATGTGGTGAATAACCGATGCTAGCCACCCCATAGATTCCTAATGAGTACTTTTTTGATTCTTGATAAATTGTTGAAACAAGTAGGCAAAAGATTGCCCAAGACATCCATTTTTCATTAGGCAGCTCTCTTTTTCCATTGACAAAGAATAATCATAGTGCTCATTTGTTTCCCATTGTTCATATCCTTGAGTCATTGCAGATGTTGCAAAATAGAAATAAATATGAGTTCATATTGCAAAATCCCAGCTGTGATGATTCTAAGGTTAATAATATAAGGTTAATAATAATAATATTGCTTAAGATAGCAATAATGCAGTTGTTAAATAAATTTATTTGCATGTAGTTATGAAAGTAGGAGAGATAAAACACATCATTGTTTATTTTTGCTTTTTATATGGGGTGGGGGGAGGATTTTGTTCCCTTCACCCCCAGTTTTTATAATCAAAGAAATTAAAGGTCAACTAACAGAGAAGAGGCATTAATATATCTAAACCAAGTGCAAAGACAATTTTACACCCTGCTATTCCTTTTTAAAAGAACAAAGTGAGTCCAGATGGAATTAGAGGGGAGGCTTTTCATTGGCTGACTACAAACTGACCACATCCATAGAAGCCTTTAAAAGATGAGTAAGCAATTCTGAGAGGCAATATATCCACAGTACGGAGCAGCTTTGCAAGGATAACTGAACATCTACCAGGCAATCAGACTGGGGAAAGAGAATTTTCTCTTCTCACCTTCCATTAATGAGCATATATTACCATGTAGCTACTTCTACAGTAAGAGATAAAACATTCAGTACAGAGGAGAGGGAGACACACACAGACACAGAGAATGAGGGCAGAACCAGCCTCAAGATCATAATGTCAAGTTTCAGAGAAGATAAATGACTATTCAAGAGTGAACTAGGCTTGTTTGTCAAGTTGAACTGCAGAATGAAATTAATACAGGAAGTCCAAGCTTAGCAAGCTGACCAACAGAGATGCTGTGCACAGAATATAGCTGCAAGAGGGCACCGTAAGAAAGCAATAAGAAATGCGGAGTCTCTTTGTATGAGAAGGATGAGTTGCCCAAGCCACATCTGTGCACATCACTACCTGAAGGCAGTTTGCTCTCACTCTTTCCAAAAATGTTATTTATATTTGTTGGAAATGCATACTGGATTTAAGGATGGGAACATTTTTATCCAGTTAGTAATTGTACCACCTTAATGAATACCTTTGCTTTGAGCTAATTGTATTTACCAGTTAACAATGAAAGTAAATTCACTCTCAGAATTTTATGAATAATGCTTTTAGAAATGAAGATGTAAAGAGTATCTTAGAATTTGGGTTAATAGTCATGCTCCTATGATCCAAACTTTCATATCTGTGAATGCCAAATTGAGAATATAAACCAGAGGGGTTACTTTTCAAAAAATATATAATTTTTAAATTAACTTTAAGCACATATATTCTAATTTCTACTTTCTATCTAACAAGAATCAAAATCACAATGAATTTCTAGATTAAATTAAACATTATTCCCACTATTTTCCCATTATTCCCACTGTTAAAAGCTGTGTTTCTTTCAAGTAGTTTTCTGTAGCCCCATTCTGTTTCTCTCATCCACAGGCTGCCCCCCAAACTCTTTTCAGAGATCTTGGGCTCGGCAATCTCTGACTATTTTCAACAGCTCTCTGGATAAGGAGATAATTAACCTTGTATTTCCTTATTATTCTTAGAGGATGTCACAACTCTGTCTTCATTTCTTGTTATAAACTATCCTTTTTTTCTCCACCTTGGCTACCTTTTTCCAGCTATTCAATTCAACAAATATTTATGGAGTGCCTACTATGTCAAAGATACTTTCTAAGCCAAAACTCTTCATTTCTCCTTCTCTTTGCTTCCTGGCAACCATCTGCCTTAAAAATGGAGGGCCATGACGCTCTCTGCTGAGGGAGCATGCATTTCCTTCAGAAACTACATTTTGGGAACCCGTCCTTCTAGTTCTTAAGGAGGTCACATTCCTTTTCTCCTCTGCATTTTCAGTGCATGAATGGAACAAAATGTGTTATAAATAAATTTAGTTAGCAGTTTCTTCCCACCAGGTATTAAACCTATATGGTATCATGATTTGTATGGTAACACTTCTCTTGAAATTATATCAGCACCTAAATCAGTCTAAATTTTTAAAACTGACTACATGATGACTCTTTCCATGGCCAGTTAAATCCTTTTCCCTTGAGCTTTGTGACCAAACACAGCTCCCTTCCCATCTATAAATCTTTCTCATCTCTAAATTCCAAATGATGCAGTGCTATCTATTTATCAAATACAGCAGGATCATCTATCTGGCCTTTGCCTTTTTCTCAGATACTAAAAGAAGCTGGTAGAGAGAGAATGAAGAAGTGCATATGCCCATAGTTCTCAAGTGAAATATAATTATTGTTTACATGTGTTTTTCTAAACCATCACTTATTAAGAGAATCACATATATGTGGCTATCCAGTGGCATACCAATTTGGGAGTAAGCATTCTATTTTATTTTGAACTAAGAACTGATTATCCAACCATTTCTTACTTCTGGGTGAACCAAATGCAATGAGGACATGCTTGTTTATTTAAAAAAATAAATTTTAAAATAAATTAAATCTGTTGTCTTTTTGTTTGATTTACGATTTGGTAATTCAGAGTGACTTTTTTGTTGTTTAATGTATTTTGATAGATTTTATATTTCAGTCAACTAATCTTATCTCCCTTATTATATTATGTGCAACTCAAACTTATTGACTTTTTCATTCAAATTCTTAAAGAGTGAGGATCTGGGCATTTCTAGAGCTCTAATCTACAAGTCAGTCGATTTGGCTTTTTTTAAATCATCTTCTCTCCTCTTGTGTTGCTGTTTTTTGTTGTTGTTTTTTTTAACCAGGAAGGAAATTGAGAGGTGTTAAGAAAACAATGGGTACATTTGATGACAGATAAAACCAGGGTCAGTGTCTCATCCACCAGCATTTTCCCAGGCAGAGGCACATTTTCAGAGGGGTCACTGGGTCTCTGCAGACAGCATTCTTTCTGCCAGGCACTTTGTAATGTGCAATGAACAGTGTCATTTATTTTCATTTCCTCATACTTAATTGCATGCTTCTTGCTTCCAACATTAAGCCAGAAGGCAGGTGGCAGAAGCAGTAAACTAGGCTGCTACTAGCTGTCTTCATAGTTACAGGCCATGTTACCCTCCTTTTGAAACAACCTGATTGTTTACAATTCAGCAGGAGCTATTGAACTGGAAAAATGCTCTCTTCCATTGCACACTCAATACATTTTCCTTCTCCTCTAGAAAAAAAAATGCTTCGATACAGCATGGCAGCAGGTAATATTCAAAGTAAAACTTCTGGTACCTTTCAGGAAGATGGATCCGAGGGTGATGGGTGGGATCATCCCAATAACAGAAAACAGAGGGAAATCATTATCATGGAAAACTCCAGCTATTAACTATGAAACTCCAAGGAATAAGAAGTAATTTGTCCAAAGGCAACTCTTGGGTTAGAATACATGTCAGAAACATTACTTCTAAAATGTTAGCATCTATCCATAAGTGTTATACAAATCTACTTTAAATTGACTGTGTTAAGACCCATAAGCCAACTCTCACATGTACAAAGTGACTCAGTGGATAGGGATTCAGCCTGTGATTCCATTGGTGTAGTGACTATGGATAAAGAAACAACTCCTACCCGTGCAAGGTCTGAAAGTCTTAAATTCCCAAGAAGATGTAAAGAGCTACCTAGAGCACTGAATGGTCAAATGACTTCCTCAGTGTGATACAGCCAGTATGTGTCAGAGGGAGAAATTGAATCCAAGTCTCCTTGGCTTCCAGGCTGGCCCACTATCCACCATACCATGCTGTCTTCCTTAGTGATATTTTAAAAATACATCATCAGGGGCAGCTGGGTAGCTCAGTGGATTGAGAGCCAGGCCTAGAGACAGGAGGTCCTAGGTTCAAATCTGGCCTCAGACACTTCCCAGCTGTGTGACCCTGGGCAAGTCACTTGACCCCCACTGCCTACCCTTACCACTCTTCCACCTATAAGTCAGTGCACAGAAGTTAAGGGTTTAAAATTTTAAAAAAATGCATCATCATTTCTCAATATTTTATGAAATATGCCTAAAAAGGAAAAGAACCCTCCCTCCAAGATCAGTCAATAAACATTTATTAAGCACCTATTATGTGCCAGGCACTGTGCTAAGCATTTACTTGCCCTCTCCTCACTCATGAACTTTTGTTGCTGAGCTAACGCAATATTAATAACCTTTTTTTCTTCTTTTACTAATAGATGTGACATTTAACTCATAGAGATTTATTGACATATTTAGACCAAATGATAACCCTTGTTTCTATTACTGTCTTCGAGTAGCATTTTATGACACATAAATTATGGTTTTACAATGGTGTCCCACTAGTTGCTGTTCTAGTGTCCTTCAAAATGTGAGAAAGCACACTATATTGCAGTAGTAAAGAGTAGCAAATGTCACTGGAGTTTAATTTCCTGAGTCTTTTTAGTTATATGCTGAAGCCATATTCTGTGAAAACTTCTTCTCTTCCCAGTGATAACTTTTCCCATAAAGGTTGTTGAAGAAGGGAAGGGAAGGGAAAGCGAGAATTTAGCAAAACTCAATCCTGAAAAAGTTAAGCAGGTGTAGTACAATAATATGCAATTATATTTACGTACTACAATTTGCTTACGCCAATCACTAGACATATTCCTTATTTTAATCCTTTGATAACACAAAAAGCGATGCTATAAATATTTTTAGTATATGGGGGTCTTCCTTCTTATTGGTGACTAGGAACCCATCAATAATAATGGGTCTCTATTAGCATATAAGCCTAGTAAGGAATTCTTGATTCAAAAAGAATGGAAGCTTTGGTCACTTTATTTTCGTAATTATGAATTGCTTTCCAAAATGACTATACCATTTCTTAGTTCCACCAGACATAAATTGTGCCTATCACTTCCCAACTCCTCCAACATATCATCTTCAATTGACAGGATGAGGTAAAATATGACTGTTCTTTCAATTCACATTTATTTCTCTATCATATATTGAGTTCTCAAAAAGAACACAAAGATCATAAAGATATTTTTAAGTACATAAGGGGACAAAACTATTTGGAATGTAGAACTGTAACATACAAAGAATTTAAAGAAATAGTAGAAGCACGCCACCATCCCCCAATAGGTTAATCAATGTATTTGGTGGGGGATCATTGGGAGAGAGCATAAATGTGGAGAGGATGGAGTGATGAGCCCTAATGACCTCTATGAATAAACAAGAAAGGGGATACAAATCCCTTAGTCTCTCAGACAAAGGAGCTGGAGGAGAGTGAAAACAGTAGAAAAATCAGAGACTGAAGCAGGGGTGAGGTCTCAAGCAAATGAAGGAAAGAATTCTGCTCAAGAGCACTCCCCAGAGGAAGAGTTCTGTCTTTTGTAGAAGATGATTATCTTAACAATGGGTCTAATCTGGGGCGATTTAGGGCACAGAAAGAGTATTTCCTCTGGGAAAGTGCATCTCTAAGGGAAATCAGAGACAATATAAATATTAAATATTGATTCAAAAATTTTAAACTAAAATCCCATCAAAGAGACTATAGTAATGAATCCAAGAAATTATTGGTTAAACAAATTAGATACCAGCCAAATATATTCAGCCATTTCATTATGTCCAACTCTTTATTACATTTATATGGGTTTGGGGTTATATGGGGGGTTTTGACAAAAATAATGGAGTGCTTTGCTATTCCCTCTCCAGCTCGTTTTACTGATGAGGAAACAGACAAACAAGGTTAAGTGACTTGACCAGGGTCACACAGCTAGTATCTGAGGTTGGATTTGAATTCAGGTCTTCCTAATTTGAAGTCCTTATCCAATGTGCCATCTAGTTGCCCATGCAAGCATAATTCAGCACTATGAAAATATTTTGTAATTAACCTTATTAAAAATAAAAGCATCCAAAACCACATGACTATTTCAGTAGAGTCAGGAAAAAATACTTTGACAAAGAACAGTCATTTATGGAGGATACTCATAGACATAGAGGGATCTTTTTTCATACCATAAAAGTATAAAAGACTGAAAGCAAGCATTGTTTATGCAATGGAAGCATTCTAGAAAATGTCCTAATAAATAAAGGAGTGAAGCAAAGATGGTCTTTTTCCTGGCTATTATCCAATATGGTTCTAGAATAGCCAGCAATAGCAATAATAGATGAAATAGAAATAACAACATAAAGATGGGCAAAGAGAAAAACAAGTTATCTCTACCTGCTGGTAACATGATGGCTCACTTAGAAAATATAAGGAATCAGCAAAGAAACTGAGAAAATTAATTACTTCAACAAAGTTACAAGGTAAAAAAAATGATAGCATTTCTATATAATAATAACAAAATCCAAGGGACAAATAATGGCAAGGAAAATCTCATGGAAAATAGCTACAAAATGCATTTAATATTTCAGTCTATCAAAGCACACCAAGCACATTCCTTACTTCTATTGATTCATTTACAAAGTGTTCTTTGAAGAAATGGAGTTTAGTAGCTAGAGTAATATTCAATCCTCATGCTTGAGCCTTGCCAACATATTAAAAAATGACAATATAAAAATGATGAGTCATGCCAATATAATAAAAATTATAATCAACCTACAAAAGGGATACTTTATAGAACTACATAAAATAATGCTGAAATGGATTTAAGGAACAAAAGGCCTAAATTATCAAGGTAAATAATTGAAAAGTTAAGAATGTAGAGAAAGGCACTTCAAACTATATTACAAAGCAATAATAATCAAAAACCATTTGATATTTTTAAAACAATAAAAGTAGATAAGTGAAACAAATTAAAAAAGAATCAGTCAGAAATAATAGAATGCAATAACCTACTGCTTAGTAAAACTGAAAATATAAATTACATAAGGAAGAACTCTCTATTTGATAAGAACTGCTAGATGAATTAAAAAAGCAATCTGGCAGAAATCAGGCTTAGTCCAACATATTGCAATATATTCCCTAATTCCAAAATGGATATATGACCTGAATATTAAAGACTATACCCTTAAAGGTTAGAAGAGAAGCAGATCATATAACTCACACTAAATTATTCACCAAACAAAAGATGAAGTCAATTACAAAAGATCAAATAGATAATTGTGGTTATGTGAAAATGAAATGGCTTTCCAGCAAATAAAATTAAAGCAACTCAAGTAAGGAGGAAAATGGTCAATTGGGGGGAAATTATAGCAAATATCTATTATAAGGGTTTGATTTAAAATTAAAAGAAATGTATAAGACCAAAAGTGATTAAAGAATGTTACTACTTTCTTTATGAATAGATCTTAAATGATATATTGTAAACTGTTAATGACCATTTGAAAAAATGTCCCAAGTTACTAAATTACAAGAAATATGCAAATGAAAAGACCTATCTCCTACCCAGCAAATTTGCAAAATGACAAAAGAATGGAAAAGTCAACATTGAAGGGATTATGAAAAGATAGTAATGCATTATTATTATTGATGCATTCTAAAATGTAATTTGGAATCATAAAAATAAGGTGGTTAATATTTCCATACATTTTGTTTGGGCCACTTTGTTTATGCCTAGTAGGCATACATCCCAAGAATGTCAAGGATAGAAAAGAAAGACTTCATAAACACCAAGATATTTCAAATAGTACTTACTCATAGTCAAGAACTGGAAACAAAGTAGATGCCTATCTGAAAATGGTTAAACAAATTGTGATTGGAGTATTACTGTACATTAAAAAGCAACAAATATTATAAAGAATTAATAGCATGAAAAACTTTCATGAACTTAGGAAACGTGAAAAAGAACAATACACACAATAACTACAACAATGTAAATTAAAAGAATAACTACAAAATAATCAAAATTAAATGATGCAAAATTATTAAAAGCAAGCTTAGCTCCAAAGAAGACTTAAGAGAAAATATGTCCCCTCAACCCTTTGTACAGGTCTGGGTTGAAAATGTAGAATACTGCACAATATCAGATTTTCTTTCATGTGTTTATTGAATTTTAGGCTTTTTTTCTACTTTCTTTTTAAAAAGTCTTTGTTATAAGAACTAGCTTTGGGAAAGGAAGGTATTTGGGGAAATCAAAGTGATGTAGAAACAAGATCAATAAAAATCTTTTTTTTAAATATGTAGAAGAGAACAGAAAAGAACTAGTGAAAGAATCTTAGACAAGCAAGACAACCTGAAAGTTATGTATAGTATCAGAAGCCCAAATGGTGGAATAGCAACAAAAAGTACAGTGGACTTCTACTCCAAAACCATTTAGAAAATACACTTCCCTGAATCCTCATGAGGAAGTCCAAGAAAACATGACAGCAAATAACATTTTTCAGCCCAGGTCACCATAAGGAGTAGAGATCTGAAGACATTTGGGACTAAGTCTGAGGTAAGTAACTTCTAAGCCTGGAAAGGTAAGGTGAAGTCAGGAAGTGAAGCGCCAAACAAATGTTTATATTTAATCCTACTGGAAATAGAGAGTTATTGGAATTTATTGATCAGGGAAAGGCATAGTCAAACCTATTTATTAGGAAATCCACTTGACCAATTCTTGAAGGAAAAAAAAACTTGACAATAAAATCAATTAGAAAGATAGTACTGTTGTCAAAGGAAAGGTGATGAGGGTCTGATTTAATCTGCTTGTCCTGTAAGAGGAGATAATAGGGTGGATGTAAAAAATGTTAATAAGGTAGAAACAACAAAACTTGGATTATTTCCATTCTTTAAACCTGGATGATTTGAAGAATTTTGATGTTCACTACAAAGAATATTAGATACTATGAAGTTAGTCTAATTTAAGTAGCAAAATAAGGCTAATAATTTAAGACGTTATCATCAGTCTACATGGACTTGAAGTGGGCTCATAGTTAAAAGCAGTTAATAATAGAAAAAAGAATATACCTGGAGTCAGGGGAGAGCTTAATATCAGCAAGAATTAGGAAGGTTAAAAGAATTCTAATCTAGGATCACAGGATCATAGTTTTAGAGTTTGGAAGGAGCCTTGGGGATATATAATCCAAACCTATAATTATACAGATGAAGAAACCGAGGTCCAGAGGGTACAAATAATTGGACCAGGGTCACATAGACAATAAATGACAAAAGCTAGATCTAACTTAAAATCCATTGCTCTTTTTATTATACCATATTGCCTCTTTGGCTACAGTTCATTGAGGAAGCTCATTCAGAGGACAAGGCAATATTCTTGAAAGAATTCAAGAGAAGCAATTCAAACCTAGGGAGAAGACATAGCTAACACTTGAAAGGGAATAATAAGGGGGAGAGGGAGAAGGGAGGAATATGAACTATATTTGAAAGTCTGAACATTTTCAGAGGGATGGGTAAGAGAGAAGGCAATCCAAGGATGGAGAATGATTTGGGAAAAAGGAATACAGGATATGTTTAAAGGACAAAAATGAATACAATGTGCCTGTAATATAAACTATTGAAGGTGATGTGAGATACAATTGGATATGTAGATAAGAGTGAAACTTTGGAAGGACTGAATATTGGGAAGAAGTAGGAAGGAAAGAAGGAAGGAAGGAAATAAGGAAGGAAGGAAGGAAGGAAGGAAGGAAGGAAGGAAGGAAGGAAGGAAGGATGTCAGATAAAAATTGGGTAATTTTGAATTTTAAAAAGTATAAACAAATAAAACTAATGTAGACAAGATTAGAAGATGTAAGGAGTATTTTAGGGTTTTGGTTGGGTGAATATTAAAAGGTTTGATCTCCAGGGAATTGAATAATTATCAATCCCCAATTAAAGAATAACCTCAAGTCAAAATGACTTTTATGGAAGTTTATTTACAAATGAGAATAGAGAAAGTAAAAACATTAGAGAGAGAATAAGATAGGATAAGTAATCTAAAACACTGAGTAATTTGCTCCAGCCCCTGGCTCAACCCAGGCAGATTTAACTAGTCCTTAATAGGAGAAGGCTGAGCCAAGAGTCTCCAAGGCCTGAAGGCCAGGAATGAATGAAGCAAAAGCTTCAGACTCTGGTCTTTTCTTGAAAGGAGAGTTCCTTCACATAATCCAGGAAGATTTAGTCTTTACACTCACCACGTGTAATTCCAAGGGAGAGATTAAGAGTAGTCTCACCTAGTCCAACATCTCAGCCAGCGCTCCTTCAGGTCCAAGTCACAAACAAAAAAAAGAACTATAGGAAGTTGTCACTCTCTTTTAAAGGGGCTTCTTTTGTGTCACTTCCTGTGTCTTCCTCTTAGTTTACGTGTCCAATCACAATAGATGCTTTTCTTAGGACTGCCCAGGAGGCAGTCAGTAAATTCTGATTCCTCACTCACTCTAGCACATGTGGGTCACAGACCTTCCTGAGTTGAGAATTAAGTGGAGTTGTTTACACTTTTGGTGATTAGATTTGAGAATGGGCAAGGTAGATTTAATCTCATTATCATAAAGGAAAGCAGAAAATTGAGAAAAATTTTATAAACGGTTTCTCATATAAAAGACTCATATCTAAACTACATAGAGAATTTTGTCAAATTTATAAGAATATGAACTATTCCCCAATTGATAAACAATAAAGAGATAGTTTTTGGATGAAGAAATCAAAGCTATGTATAAGCATATGAAAAAATGTTCTATCATTATTAATTAGAGAAATGCAAATCAGACAATTCTGAGATATCTTATCTTCATCAGATTGGCTAAAATTAAAAAAGGGCAAAATGACAAAAGTTGGAGGAGATGTAGAAAAATGGAGACACTAATACACTGTTGGTGGAACTATGAACTTATTCAACCATTTTGAAGAATAATCTGGAATTATGCTCAGAGTTCAAAAGCTATCAATACCTTCTGACCCAGCAATACTACCATTATATTTATTTCCTATGATCAGGAAAAAAGTCAAAGAACTGTATGTTCTAAATTATTTATAATGTCTCTCTTTGTAGTGGCAAAGTACTGGAGATTAAGGGGCTACCCATTGACTGGGGAATGGGTAAACAAGTTGTGGCATATGACTGTGATGGAATACTACTGCATCATAAGAAATGATGAAAAGGATAATTTTATTTTTAATATGGAAAGACTGACATGAAATTATAAAGAATAAAAGAAATAAAGAGAATACTATATACAGGAACAGAAATATTGTTTAAAGAATGATGTGCATATGTGCACCTTCAGAGAAAAAAGTGATAAAAAAATAAGCAAGACATAATTTTATATGTACCCATTTCTTTTTATCAAGTGACACCTTCTTGAGTGTGGAGAGGGAAGAAAGGAAGGAAGGTATCTGGAAATTTTAATGTAACAAACAAAGACATAAATAATTTTTAAATCTTCTTGTAAATAGAAAACCAAAGCATCCAAGTTTAATCCTAAACTTATTTGTAAGTTCATCTGCACACTACTATAAAGAGTGTGGCAAACAAAATAGGGAGACATTCAAAAGAAAACCAATCAGCAAAGGATTTGGTGCGAGATCAAGCTAAGCCAAATTCCAAGAGTAATTTGGAAATTAAATCTTAAGGAGAAAAAGAAAAAGAAAAAAAATTTAATGAATAAATCTTCTTGCACTTAGTATTATATGTATATATACACTAACAATCACCACATCTCACTTTTATCATCTTTGTGCTTGATGTGCTATATGATGTGATTAAAGCTTCTAGGAAGATAGTAGAAGAGGTTGAGCCTGACTAAAAAAATTCATGTCAAAATGATGATGGACTTTTTTCAAGATATTTCAAAGATAACAAAGAATAGGGGAAGAATCACTGTTATTTTTACCAAAAGAGAGAGAGAATCAAGTACCCATTAGCAGAATTTTTTAAAAGATACCTACATTCTTCTATAAAGGATTTTTTAAAAACCCTTACCTTCTAACAATCAGTTCCAAGGCAGAAGAATTTTAAGGGCTGGGTAATTGGGAATTAGTGACTTGTTCAAGGTCACATACCTAGGAAGTGTCTGAGAAAAGATCTGAACCCAGGATCTCCCATCTCTAGGCCTGGTACTCTATCCACTAAGCCATATAGCTGCCCTTTTCTATAAAATTTTTATGAAAATTATCTATTTACTCATGAACAGGTATCTCTGATAAAAAAATATAAGAATAACCAGGCTCTGCAGACAATTAACTATAAAGGACTACATTTTGACTCTAACAAAAACAACAAAGAATATAAAATTGTCTTATTTTTTGTCTTTACTATTTATTGGCTTTAGAAGCTCACTGGACTTAGAAAAATGCAGCTCTGCAGATGCTGTTCAGAGAATATATCTCTCATATGTAGATCAAAATCTCTATTATAAGCAAAATAGGATGCTCAACTCCACTTACAAGTTGAAGCCTGAGTTAAAAAAAAGTTTTCATGTAAAGAAGTAGAATGAATAGATCTTGCATTTGTAGTTTCCACTATATTTCTTGTTTTTCTATTCATTCTGAAACCTTTTCTTTTGTAAATTATAAAAGACTGAATCTGGCCGGTAAAGCTTAAGCATACCAGGAACACTGCACTGGAATCATGTGTGTTATATTCGTATGCTTTCATCCTGTCCCCTATCAGGAGCTTCTCTTCATTCATCATTAGTTATTTCATCTTCATTCTATTAACACATCTCACACCACCTTTAATTCCATTGAAAGAAACTGCAAGATGATAAAAAAAATACTTGAGATTCCACCTGACAAAGCAAACCCAGGAACTATATGAACACAATTTGGCAGAAACTAAGTATAAACCAACATTCAACACTGTATGTCAAGATAAGTTCAAAATGAGGACATGATTTAGACATAAAGGGTGCCATTGACATTGTAAGCAATTTAGGGAAGCATGAAATATTTAACTGTCAGATTTATGGATAAGGGAAAACTTTATGACCAAAAAAAAAACAGAGGGAGCATTAAATGATTTAAAATGTCAAATTAAAAAAGTTTTGCACAAACAAAATCAATGCAGTTAAGATTAGAAGGGAAACAGAAAACTGGGGGGGGGAGGAAATTTTTACATCAATTTTCTTGGATAAAAGCCTCATTTCTCTAATACATAGAAAACTGAGCCAGATTTATAAGAATACAAATCATTCCTCAATTGATAAATGGTCAAAGAATATGAACAGGCCATTTTTGTATAAAAAAATCAAGGCTATCTAGAGTCATATGAAAAATACTCTAAATCAATATTAATTAGAGAAATAAGAATTAAAACAACTCTGTTGTACCATCTCACATCTATCAAATTGACTAATAGTACAGAAATGGAAAATGACAAATGTTAGAGGAGATATTGAAAGTGCACTATTGGTGGAGCTGTGAACTGATCCAACCATTCTGGAGAGCAATTTGGAACCATTCCTAAAGGACTATTAAATCGTGCATACCTATCTTTGACCCACAAATGCCATTACTCAGTCTATATCCCCCCAAAAAATCAAAGGAAAACAAAATATATTTGCAAAACAATATATAGTAGATCTTTTATGGTGGTAACATCAGAAATTGAGGGGATACCCATCAATTGGGGTATGACAGAACAAGTTTTAATATACTCTCATGATGAAATATGATTGTACTATGAGAAATAATGAGCAAGATGTTTTCAGAAAAACCTGAAAAGATTTCCATGAACTAATGCAAAGTGAAATGAGCAGGACCAGGAGAATATCATACACTGTACATGACAACTATTATCAGCAATATGATGATTCAAAACAGTTTTGAAGGATTTATGATGACAAGTGCTATCTACTTCCAGAGAATAACTGATGGCATCTGAATGCAATTTGTAATATCCTTTTTCTTTTTTACTTTCTGTGTTATTCTTGGGGGATTTTTGGTTGTTTTTTTTTGTTTGTTTGTTTTTTCAACATGGCTAATATGGAAGTGTTTTGCATGACTACACATGCATAAGCTACGTAAAATTACTTGCTTTCTCAAGGAGGGTTAAGGTGAAGAAAGGAGAGAGAGAATATGGAATTCAAAATTTAAGGAAACAAATGTTAAGGAAAAAGTGGATTGAGAGTCTAGATTTAGATATGAGAAGTCCTGGGTTCAAATTTGGCCTCAGATACTTCTTAGCTATGTGACCCTGGGTAGGCCACTTAACCCCAATTGCCTAGCCCTTACCATTCTTCTGCCTTGGAACAAATACAAAGACAGAAGATAAAGGTTTAAAAAATATTAAAAAACAAATGTTAAATTTTTTGTTTATATTTAATTGACAAAAATTAAATAAAAATTAAACAAAAAAAGCAGGCAAAAAAATCACAGACAACAGATGGACAGCCTGAATAGTCCCCTGGACTTTTGTGATATTAATTGAATAAGAAGAAATTATTCAGTATATAAAGTTGATTATGGAATTTTTTGAGAAAAAAATTTTTTTGAGAATTTTTTTGGACAACAGCCTCATAAGGCAACAAAGCGAGACTGGGATGAGGATATTATTAGAGAAGTACCAATATATTCACCAAATTACACAGAAAAGAAAGTATTTTTAGCCAGACAACTTTGAATCTACTTTATATACAGATGATCACAGGAATGTCCCCATTAGATACAAATGACAACTTTGGTGCACAATTATGCTAACAAACTAACAGAAACTTTAAAATTCACAATTTAGCATATGCTCTTGGATTCAATCGATTCAGCTTTAAATTCTATGGCAGAAAATATTTGTGCTTAGACTACTGCAGGAGAAGGGGAGGGGCCTCAGGGGGAAATGATCCAGTGTAAATGAAATTAATATTTCAGACCTTGGAAAATCACCCATGAAGAAGCTTCACTGAAGGCTTTCCCCATGCTGATGCTGGTGCCCTGATGGACCAGAGAACAAAAACTGAATCAAGAGAGCTGTCTTGTCCCTGAGAGAGACTTCAGTATACCTCAATTTGTCCTAAAACTACAGACCAAATGAATGGCACACTAAAGAGAAAAGAAGACTTTTTCTATGTTCCTAGGAAACTTGGCTCTTCTATAGATGTTATATGTCTTCTTGGCTAATTACATTTGCACCATTTATAAGCCATCATTAATATGCAATCAAAGACTCATAGAATGCTAGTGCTCTACAGAACTTTTGCAAATCATCTAGTCCAACTCCATCATTTGACAGATGAGAAAACTGAGGCCCAGATTGTACAAGCAATTTGTCAATAGTCTCACAGCTATTAGCAGAGGGGAAAGAATCCTAATCAACAATCTGGCTCCAACTTATCTTTCCAGCCTTATTTCATTTTTTTCCCTTTCATACATACAATTTTCCGGATAGTTTCATCCTAAATCCTATGCTATTTCCATGCATTTTCCTATGTAGTCTTCCTTGCCCAGAAATCATTACCCAATCATCTCTGCTTGTTGATATCCTTCCTAGAGGCTTTTATTCATGTTAGTATTAAGTTTGTCATAAATAATTATAATCACTTTAATTTTAAAAAATATTGGAGTAAGCATGCCTTTTAAGCAGCTCCTGAATGGTCAAGTAAAACATAACCAGTTTATCAGCAAAAATGCTTTTTAAGCACATACTAATACACTCCTTCAAATGATGTTGCCTACCTATAGCATGTGTCAAAACATGTTCCCTCAAAGAAAACTATATGCAAAAAGGCCAGGATATGCTTTGGTAACTAAAAGCTTTTTAATTGCTGACTTCAAAATCCTTTTCTCAGTCTTTAGCCTAAATGACCTCTCTGCCACGTTTAATAGTGAAAATCCCCTGTTCTTGGAAACACTCAGTGCCCTGGGTTTTCTCTATACCCTCATCTCCTTGTTCCCTTCTTCACTTCCCCATGTCACTTCAAGAGACTGGATGAGCTTGAAAGGCAATGCACTTTTGTTTGGGCCTTTCTATTTCACCTTCTTACACAGCATGATTTCTTAACCTTTTTTGTGTTAGAGGCTCTTTCAACAGTCTGGTGAAGGTTATGGATCTCTTCTCATAATAATGGTTTTCAGTGTCTGAAATAAAATACATTGCATTATTAAAATATAGTTATTGAATTTTTTTTAAATTCATGGACCTCAAGTTAAGATCCACTGCTAGAAATGCCTTTTGAGAGAACAGAAGTCATCTCTTGATTAGAGCTTAGTGATTAGACTTTATGTGGCACCACCTCTTGGCCCTTCTTAGGGGATAACTTCTAAAGTTGCCCTTGAGATGAATTGCCTAAGGTTCCTGATAGTATGGGTACTTGTCTAAAAGAAAGTCACCCCTTCTACTAAACACTTAGGTTTTCTTTGAATACTCAGGATTTTGTTGTCTTTATCCTTCCATCTTTCCTTTGGAGAGACTATCTCTACTGCAGCAGGTGGTACTATGTTGTTCTTCTCTAGTCCCATCTTGAAGGCTTTTTGGCATAAATATTCCACAAGCTGCATGTGTTTGGTCTGAGAAAGAAGTTCCTTGATTTCAAGTTACTGATTGCTTTCTGCATTTTCTTTTTCTGAGCCAAAGATCATGGACTTTCCAGGCCTAGAATATTGTAGAAATCTGAGCAATGATGAAATATTCTAGAGAAATATATATATATGTATATATATATGTGTGTATGTATATACATTTTTTTAAACTACAACCGCTAGTCTATGTGATCTAAGAGAGAAATTCATAGCTAATGTTGTCCTCAAATCCAAACCTGTTTAATCAATTAAGGAAGATTTCATGGACATCAAGAACCTTCAATTTAATCTTCAAAAGATAAAATAGATTTCTAGATCAGCAACAGTATTGGGGGTTTCCTCATGAGCTACTTTAAGTTCAAGAGTTTATGGATCCAAATTTCTACCCAAAAGGGGTTGGATTTCCTGACAAGTGTGCCTTCTGGAGGAAGAATAGGAGTATCTATGTGGAACCCCACATCTAATTGAGAGACAAGATCCTTAGCCATGGAAGAGTAAAAGATTTGTCTTTCATTTCTATGGCTTATTAGGAAAGTGCACAAATATTATGAAGTTACTTTCCTACATCCCCAAAGTATGTTTCCCTTATAGGATGCTCAAATTACAGAGCAGCACTGTGATCTAGTTGGAGGCAGGTAGAAAATGAAACTCCTATAGAGTAAAGAGAATTATACTGATTGCTCTCCTGTTAACAACAGTTGACTTTGTAATCTTTAGATGTGTATGGGGGTTAGAGATCTCTTTATAAACACCCATGGAAAACTGGATAAAATACATTCTCAAATTCCTTCTACCTCTAAGGTTCTAAAATACTATAATAGTCCATTTTGGAACAAATGTATAGAGCACAAAAGAGATTAATGTGAAATAAGATTGGCAAGGAAGGTTTAAGAAAGATCATAGAGACTTGAAGGTTAAGCTAATGATAAGCTAATGAGTCTGTATTATATTTAAGATGCCAATGAAGATTTTTAAGCAGAGGTTGGGGGAGATCTAATCTAAAAAGAGATAGATGAGAGAGAGAGAGAGACAGACAGACAGACAGACAGACAGACAGACAGACAGACAGACAGAGAGAGAGAGAGACAGATGGATAGGTAGATAGATATATAGATAGATAGATAGATAGATAGATAGATAGATAGATAGATAGATAGATAGATAGGCAGGCAGGCAGGTAGGCAGGCAGACATAGACATAGATATAATAGATGGATGAATCACTAACATATAATATGAGCGTCAGTTAGATGAGACAATATTGCAGATTAGATAGCATTCTGAACTTAACATCAGAAAGTCCTGTATTCAGACTCTACCTCTAGCACAAACTGTGTCACAATCTGCAAGGGATTCTATCCCTATGACGAACAGTTTTCTCATCTGCAAAAACTGCCTCACAGGGCTGGAAAGGGGCTCCAATGAGATAATGTATACAAAGTAATAAATAAATGTCTCTTATATCACATAGTATTAGATACTCAAATAAAAAGTAAATGGAAATGTTTTTCACACATCATTTTCTATATGGTTGTACTTAGAATTGATCACTTAGAGTGTTTTCCTAAGTACTAAGAGCACTTCAAATAATTTTGATTCATGGATTAAAAATTATTTTCTAATTCATTTGCCCAATTCAATGTTGATAAAAACATATTGACAAATTTTAATTTTTATAAGAGCCCTAGTAAATGCTAAAGGAATCTTTGTCAAGCTACACTTTCAAATAATCAAGTCATTTATTTTCTATCAGGCCTTGTGCCAGACACTGAAGATACAAAGACAAAGACAAAAATGGAACAGCTCCTCCCTCAAAGTGCTTACATTCTATTGAGGGAGATTATCTGTGCTTATAAAAATATATGCAAAATAGATAGACACTAAATAAATATAAAGTATTGTGCATGTGTGTGAGAGAGACAGAGACGGAGAAAGAAACAGAGAGAGAGAGAAGGAGAGAGAGAGACAGAGAGGGAGAGGGAGAGGGAGGGGGAGAGGTAAAGGAGAGAGAGAGAGAGAGAGAGAGAGAGAGAGAGAGAGAGAGAGAGAGAGAGAGATGAGATGAGATGAGATGAGATGAGATGAGATGAGATGAGATGAGATGAGATGAGATGAGATGAGATGAGATGAGATGAGACCAGGCAGACAGACAGACAGAGGGAAAGGGAGAAGAAAGGGAAAGAGAGGGAGAGAGAGACAGGGAGAGACAGAGAGAAACTATTAAGTAATTGGGGAGAATCAAGAAAGGTCCCACATAAAGGGCTTGAGTTAAGCTCTTTATAGGAAAATAAGGATGGATTCCAAGAAGTAAAAGTGAGGAGGGAATATATTCCAGGTTTGGAATACAGCCATTGCTAAGGCTCAAAGACAGGAAATGGAGACTGAAGATGTGAGGTTGTGTGTCATGTGTAAGAAGCAGCAAAAATAAATAACACTCTCTTTCCCTAGTCCATATGGGGAAATAGTTTCTTTGTGGACCTCACAAAGAATTTAATTGTTTATTAGTGTTCTTCAGGCAGATAAGTAAAACTATATTTTATTATTTGCAGGGCCAATTAGCACAAAAAGATATGCTTAACCAATGCATAGATCCCAGAGACATTAGCTATAATATGATACTTCTTTGTTATAAGATCTGAGAAATGAAGGAAAGGAGAAACCAGCAGTGGCAGGGGAAATCTGGAGTATATCATCAGAATATTAAGGAAAGGGACAGAGCTATATTTAAGAACTGGGAAAGGTGGGTTAGAGCCAATATGGTAGAATAGGGAAACAGAAAGCTAAATCTTCTATGAGAATTCTTTTCAACCAACTTTAAAATAATGCTTTAAAACAAATATTGGTGTGGCAGAACCAACAAGGGGATGGGGTGAGGCAATTTCACATAGAAGGCAACTTGGAAGGTATGTAGAAAGGGTCTGTTTCATTGAGGTGAGAGGGCAGCACAGCCCACTGTAAAGCCATACCAAGAAGCACTGGCCCAAGCTGATAGGAATGCTCCCAAGCTTCCCATTGCGTAAGGTTCTGAACCTAGGCCCAAGCCAACATCAGAACCCCAAGACCCTGCCTAAACCAATAGCAAAGCACTCCCATGCCTACCCTTGAAGTTCTGATCCCTGGCAAAAGACAACAGTGAAGCCCGAAAACCTAGTCAAGGCAGTCTTGGGTGTGTCTGATCAGTACAAGCCCAAGATGATAAATAAATAAATAAAACCCTTGCCCAAGCCCAGAGTGAGGCCCCAAGGCCAAACACCAGGTAGCTCACAGTGTGCCTGGCCATGCAAACCAACAGCAGGACCTGGGGGAGACTGAATCAGGAATAGGAGGCAACTTCCAGAGCTCTCAGCCCACAAGCCATCATTTCACCTGGGAAGAACTGAAACTTGCTGGCATGCAAAACTAAATGGATACAAGCAAGGAAAAACTGAAGTTTAAGAAGGTGTCCCTCTACCCTGAAAACAAAACCCATCTTTAACATAAAAATAAAAGTCAATAAAAAGGCTGGAGAAATGTGCAAACATTAAAAAAAAAACCCTAATCACATAAAATTATTATGTAGACAAAGAAGAGAAAGGCACAAACTCAGAAGGGAATAATCAGATCAAAGCAGATCAAAGAAATGTGCAAAACTTCAAAGAAAAATGTGATTTCATCTTAATCCTTGGAAGAGCTCAAAAAAGGATTTCAAAAATCAAATAAGAGAGGATTAGGGAAAAAAAGGGTAAAAAGAAATGAAAGCAAGAAGAAAGTCAACAGCTTAGAAAAGGAGACACAAAGAAATACTGAATAAAATAATGTCTTAAAAAGCAGAATTGGCCAAATGTAAAAAAATACAAAATTCCAATGAAGAAAATAATTTCTTAAAAAGTATAATTGGCCAAATGGAAGAGGAGGTTCAAGAGTTCACTGAAGAAAAAATTTCTTAAAAAATAGAATTAGGAAAGTGGAAGCTTTCCTGCATGAGACACTAAGAAACTCTAAAAAAAAAGAATGAGAAAAGTGAACAAAGTATGAAATATTTATTGGGAAAAAACTGACCTAGAAAAGAAATCCAGGTGAGACAATATAAGAATTATTAGACTACTGAAAACCATGATAAAAAAAAAAGCCTAGACATCATATTGTAAGCTATTATCAAAGTTAACTGACCTAATATTCTTGAACAATAGGGTAAAATAGAAATTGAAAGAATCTACCAATCTATCAATCACATCCTGAAATAATCCCAAATTTTGTCTTCCAGAAATATTATAGCCAAATCCCGGAGCTCCCAGGCAAAGGAGAAAATACTGCAAGCAGCCAGAAAGAAGCAATTCAAATATTATGGAGCCATTTTCAGAATTACATAGGACTTGACAGCTTCTTCATTAAAGTATCAGAGGGCTTAGAATACAATAATCTGGAAGACAAAGGAGCTAAGTTTACAACCAAGAATCATCTACCCAGCAAAACTGAGTATATACTTGTGGGCAGGGGGTGGGGTGAGGGGATGGTCATTTAACGAATAGAAGATTTCTAAGCATTCCTGTTGAAAAGACCAGACCTGAACTGAAATTTCTATGTTCTAATACAACTCAAAAGAAGCATAAAAAAGTAAACAAGAAACAGAAAGATGATGTTTGTAACTCTTAAAAGTTTTATCATTATTAAGGCAGTTAGGAGTATACATAAGTAAAGGATGCAGGATTAAGTTGTCTAGAATGACAACATCCACATTAAAAAAAATCAAAGTGCAAAAAATGGGATGATCCTGAGAGAAAAGGTAAAATGGGGCAAATTATCTCACCTGAAGAAGCATGAGAGGAGGATGAGAATGGTGACAGACAATGCTTAAATCTTACTCTCATTGGAATTGGCACAGAGAGGGAATAACAATTATACTTAATTGGGTATAGAAACCTATCTAAACCAATAGAGAATTAGGAAATAATAAAAAGGGGGTAATAAAAGTAAGGGAGAAGTGAGGGAGATAGTGGTTGAAACAAAACACTTTTGATGAGGGAGAGAGTGAAAGGAGAAAGAGCAGAATAAAGAGCAGGAAATTAGATGGAGGGAAATACTCAGAAATCATAACTGTGAATGTAAATGAGATGAAATTACCCATAAAATGAAAACAGATAGCAGAGTAGATTAAAAACTAGAATTCTACAATAAGATGTTTACAAGAAACATATTTGAAGCAGGGAGACACTCACAGAGTAAGAGTAAGGGACTAGAACAGAAATGTTTCAGCTGAAGTAAAAGAAAGCTGGGGTAGACATCATGATCTCAGACAAAGATAAAGCAAAAGTAGATCTAATCAAAAGATAAGGAAGGAAATTACACCTTGATACCCTGGACAATGAAATAATATCAGTACTAAACATATATGCACCAAATGAAAGTCTTCAAATTTTTAAAAGAGAAATTAAATTAACTACAGGAGGAAATAAACAATAAAACTATACTAGTGGTGGAACCTCAATTTTCCCCTCTCAGAACTAGATAAATCTAACCAAAAAGTACACAAGAAAGAAGATAAGGAGATGAATGAAATCTTAGCAAAGTTAGATTTAAAAGGCCTCTGGAGAAAATTGAATGTGAATAGAAAGGAAAATGCCTTCTTCTCAGCAGCATATGGTACCAACACAAAAATCAACCACATATAGGCCATAAAAACTTTGCAACTAAATGCAGAAAAGCAGAAATAATAAATGCATCCTTCTCAGTTCGTAATGTAATAATTAATAAGAGTGGGTTGACTTAGTATGAGGATAATGGAGTGATTATCCTCACACCAACTCACCAACACAGAAGAAAGACAGAACTACCTTTTAAAAAAAAACAGCTTTATCTATCAAGGAAATTGACCTATGGTATGGGAAGGAAGGAATAAAAATTGCCTAAGGAAAGATGAAAATCGGGATAAGTAAGAACTAGCCAGAAACTCCCTACTTTTTCCTCCAGAAATTTATAACTCAGTCCTGAAAAACAAAATCCCAAGTTAATGAAAGAGCTGGCAGGTACAGTGCTTAAACTATTGCCTGTAATTTCTGGAAAATTGTAGAGAATAGATGAGGTATCTCGGGAAACAGGAGAATTTTGGCTGTATACAAAAAAAAAGAAGCAGAGTCTATGAACTATAAACTAGATTTGACTTTGGTTTCTTGCAAAACTTTAAAAATACATTCTAGAATATATGACCTGTGAGCTTTTAGCATGAGAAGTTTCATCCTGTAAGTCAGTCCTTTCAGTCGATAGCCAAAAGCATTTACTAAGTCTTTACTATGTACCTGGCACTATTCTGAGTGCTAAAGTACAAAGACAAATTACAGGTTTGTTCTCAAAGAAATTGTAGTCTAATGAAGGAGACAATTTCATACAAGTTAGTAAATGGTAGAACCAGAATTTGAACTTAAGTCCTTTGAATTCATAAGACATCAGTAGACTCTCAGATGCTATTCATCTATATCCCTTTCCACAGGCTTTGGACTCAAATATTGGCCTTAGACTCAAAAGCAAAAGAAAATGGAGCACGGAAATCCAATATGACACTGAGGACATAATATCCAGTCATAGCCTCTCTCTCATCCACACTCCTCTCTTGCCACTAACTTATTATTCTACTGAAGATATTAATAGGAGTCTGGTTTTTAGCTGGGGGGAGCTTAATTTCTTAGATGAGATGAGAATGATGAATTAAATTCAATGAAGCCACCAAATGGTTCAAAAGTGTCTGTCAAATTTCCTAGATAAATATAGAGCTCTGAATATCCTATTACTTGCCATGATATAGCATACATTGGGTTTTTTGTTTGTTTGTTTTTCAATTCACAGCTGCAACCGCTTGCTTCAAATTCCTGTATCAATCAATAGGACACCAATTCATATCTGTTATACAAGTGCATCCTTTAATTTTCATTGCATATTTCATTGTTCAGTTATGCACATAAAGTGAATGATTTTGAACTTTCCAATATCTTCCATGGATTCTCCAAAGAATCTACAATTATGCATCAATATGCATCCAATTTTCACATGAAATAAGTAAAGTTGAAATCCTTTAAGGTTCATTTATTTTATAGTGATCTTGATATGTTTATAAATATAGATGGGTGATATGTGTATGTATGTGTGTATGCATACCTATGCATATACATGTATGTACCCATAGTAGGACAATTATTTAACCACTGGATACCAAGGGTCTTAGAGAAGGAATTGGCAAACCACTCCAGTATCTTTACCAAGAAAATCTCAAATAGGATCACAGAGAGTTGGGCACAACTGAAAAACAACTGAACAACAACGCCAAGAGTTTGGGAACAATTTACTTCCTTCTGCCTCTGAAAGGGATAGTGTTGGGAAAATTATGTGTGTGAATTAAATACTTAAGAGACTTCCAATCCAATCAAATCCTGGGACACTTATAGTCATAGAGTCACGTGTCTTAATTTATCAGCATGGCAGGCGAGATTCCTGACCAGTGGTACCGAAGGGATGTGATGTGTTAGGGACTGAAGTGAAACCCTAGCCAATTAGAAAATCTTGGGGAAGGGTTTAGACTGAACTTAAAAAGCCAATGGGTGAAGCATGCTGGCTGGCTGCCATTTTGGGGGCTTGTGAAAGGACTTCTCTTGCTGGCCATCATTGGCAAGCAGCTGGCCTCCCAATGGAGCCACACCAGACTTGGAATCCAGGAACTATGACTTGCAGCTGTGGTCAGGGATTATGAGTTAGTTAGGCTGGTAATATTTCCTTCTTTCTCTATTTCTATTTCCTAATAAATACTTATAAACTTAATGTAAAGTCTTCAAGATTAATTTTTATTTATTACACATGTTTTTCTCCGTATAAAAAGTGGATGAGGAGCATTGGATACAAAGATAGTTTCACAGAACCAGGAAAATGTACACTGTAACAGCAATCTTATGGAATGATCAACTGTGATAGACTTATCACCAATACAATGATGCAGGACAATTCTGAAGGACTTATAACAAAGAATGCTCTTCACCTCCAGTGAAAGAACTGTTGGAGTAGGAATGCAGATGAAAGTACATGATTTATTACTTGCTTATTAGGGTATATATTTTGGGGTTTGGTTTTAAATGACTATAAACTTACAAAAATGAACAATATAGAAATACATTTTGCAGGATGATATACATATAACTCAGATCAAATTGCTTGACAGCTTAGAGAAGGGTGGGAAGGGAAGGAAAGGAGAGAGACAATTTCGATCATATAACTTCAGAAAATTTATGTGGAAATTTGCTAATACATGTAATAGGTAAACAATGATAACAAATTAAATTTAAATTAAAAAAAGAAAGGTAGCTTCAAAACCAGAAAGAAAAGTCACATTTTTGACATAAACCTTGAGTCCCAGGGCAAGTTACTTATTAACTTTCAGTCTCCCAAGTCAGAGGTGTCAAACTCCCTGCCAAACTCAAGCAACATGCAAAATTCCAGAACCTGTTTGAAATATAACCGGGAAATCTTTAACAAAATATTATGAAACATGATACAATATAGATAATGTTCATTTGTGGTTTTCTAAGGAATATGGGGCCAGCAGAGAACTTTTCTGCTTGAATTTGACAACTCTTCATGCCTCTAAGTGGCAGAGAAGTTGTTGACTTCCATTGATAAGTCCACGTCCCTATGCAAAATGGGAATTAATGGGCAATAAGGCATCTATATTATGCAATGAGCAATTCAGTGGTGTGAAGGATAGAGTACCAAGCCTGGAGTCAAGAACACTCATCTTCCCAAGTTCATCTGGCCTTAGATACTTACTAGCTTTAAGTCAATTAACCCTGTGGGCCTCAGTTTTCTCATCTATAAAACGAACCAGAGAAAGAAATGGCAATGTTATTCCAGTATCTTTGCCAAGAAAATCCCAAAGGGGATCCCGAAGAGTCAGGAGACATTAAACAACAATATAGTGCAAAGAAGGATAGAGTGCAGGACTTGGAGTTGGGAAGATCTGAGTAGAAATCCTGTCCCAGGCACTCACTGTGTAACCCTGGGTAAGTCACTGAAGTCTCTCTTGGTTTCAGTTTCCTCCTCTGTAAAATGGAGAGTTTCTACTTTACAGTACTGATGGGAGGGGCAAATGAGTTAACATATGTAAAGCATGTTGCAAATGTTAAACTGGAATATAAATGCTAGCTATTATTACCTCAGTTACAAAATAACCTCTAATTAGATGTTTTAAGTGATGGCTACTGAGAAGTAATTATCCATTTCAGAGTTCAGACTAGCATAGAAAGTTATGCATTAATTCACTCAAAAAATGTATTTAAAGCCTAACCTATACATAGCAGAGAAGTGGCCAGAAGAGACAGAGGGCTGGTCCTGGTGTGAAAGGCATGAGTATAAGGATTGCCTTTGACCAATACTGTCTGTGTGATTCAGGGAATGTTATTTAATTTTGTAGTGCCCTGGGCATCTCTAAAACTAGTTTGTAGAAGAATTGGAGATCCTTAATAAGAATTAAAAATAATAACAATATTAGCAACAACATTATGCATTCTTTGATTTCCATAACTTTAAATCTAGTAATAATTGAGGCAATATGTATAGAACAATTAAAGAATGCTGCAGGGCAATTTGATGTTGAGTGGTGGTGTCCAGCTAGCAAACAAAACAAAAATGACATTCTCCAGAGGAAAAAAGTCTTATTGTTCTGATTTCTGCATTCAGAATATGTAATATCCTATTTCCCGACAAAGTTCTGTATTAAAAATCACCCCTTCTTTATCTGTCTTGTCTCTCTTTAACCAGAATACCTTGTTTTTACTCAGAGATGTCTAGTGTCTTGTGAAGTTTATATATGTATTCTGTCTACTCCAGCTCTCAAAACTCCCATGCCCATATTCCCCTATTTCTATCTATTCTGGGAAAAAAAAGTTATCTCAATCGATACAGTAGTCTTAATGTAATTGATTTTAAGAAATTCTTTATGGTTATTGAATGGATTGTTCAAATAATGTAACACATCTAATAAGATCTACCTCCTCTATTCTATACATATGTGTGTATTCACACCCACAAGAAATTATGCTGTTCTCTCTAAATCCTTCCTTCACAGAAAATCTGTTCCTAGAAACGGCCATCCGTTTGTTCTCTTCTTGTACTGGTTTAACTACTCTTAATAATTTCTCACCCTAGCCAGTACCTCTGATGTGGAAATGATGCCTCCTCATGCAAATGACAAGGTACTCCCACCAGGATGCTCCTCTTTACTCTCCATAAAAAGCATAGGACCTCTCCTTTTCTTTCCCAGGCAAGGATAGGATGCCAGTTGAGTATGTATGCTCCAGGCTATTGAGAGTAGCATATGTATCCATCTCATATGTTTGTGTTATCAGCACCAGTAGGAAAGAAAGAAAACATGAAAACAAAACTGCTTCCTTTTCACAAAAAAAAAAAAATTGAAGGCAGATAAAAATCAAATGCAGAAAAATAGGCAGAATGTTTTAAAAATAATTTTATTTAAAAACAGTAATAGGCCCTAATTTTTACTTTAATTTTGAAGTAATCTCTTGGTAGAAAGAAGGAACAAGTCACTTTTTAGGATGTCACACACCTGTTGGTCCCTGCCCCAACTGAAAGAAACAAGGTCAAACATTTGCATTTATTTCTTTTTATGCATATGCATTATTTATCTCTGGTAGAATGTAAATTCCTTAAGAGTAAAAATTATTTCATTTTAAGTTTTTTCTCCTTGTCTAGGGGGTGTCTGTCATACAGTAAACACTTAATGTAGAAGTCCTTATGTAAACTTTAACAACATATTCAACAATGTTAGAAGTTGTAAAGATAATAGGAAAAAAACATACATCCATTATTCTACAGAGGTGCAATTAATCTTCCCTAATTTACTACCATAGTTCCTAGAAGAACCCACAATATTTCCTGTCATCACTTGCTATCTATGCTCCTCTCTCCAAAATTCTGTCTATCGAACAAGAACAAAGAGGTGAAAAGTCAATCAAAATCTGTGGCTCACCAAGAATATTAAATGATGTCATCTTACAGATTAAGACAAAATTGTCACCTTATGAAAATCCCAAAATTTTCCTTAGGAAGACCCTGTTCTTCCTTTATTTTGATTTTACTGCACTTTTTTCCCCTTTTCCTCTGTGCTAAGTTCTGTTAAATTTCTTCTCTCTCTTCCCCTTCCTTTCCCTCCTTGGGCATGTTATCACTATGCACAGGAAGTAAAGAAAGGCAATCTGATTCAGAAGACTTGGAGCTGAAGATTTCATTTTATATTATAATTCATCCTAAAAAAGAAGAAAAGTTCATTTGCTAACTGGGCAATCACAAACAATGTAAACCTTTTCGCCATCTCTATCCCTTGACAATATGAAAGCACAACTTATGAATTCACAATTTTTCATTATGATGTTAAATAAAGTCTTAAATCTTGTAAGATTTGGCACCTCCTAATACCTGTAAGAATGGCAGTCGATGCCAGTGGATTATGAAAGGAATCTTTCCATGATCTAGATCCACCACACCCTTCTTTGGAAATGATCATGGGTAGGTGGAAAGTAAGCTCAAAGACTGGCATGCTTCTCCTTCCTGCCATGCTGTGGATTCTGACTCCAACTTACAATGGGGAATTTGCAAGGAAATATGATTCACAGGTCTTATAGAAATTAGAATTGACTGGTGCATTGAAGAAAACATCTGTCAACATCTCTTCATTTTATAGAAGAGGAAACTAAAATGTAAAGAGGTTACATCACTTGTCCAAGGTCACATAGGTAGAAAATGGCAAAACAAGGATCCATCCAAACATCAATCCTCTAAACCAGTGATTCCCAAAATGGGTACCACCGCTCCCTAGTGGGTGCTGCAGTGATCCAGAAAGGTGGTGATGGACACAGGTGCATTTGGGGGCAGTGAATAACTGTAAGGGGGCGGTGATAGTATATGACAGGGGGCACTAAGTAATATTTTTTCTGGAAAGGGGGTGGTAGGCCAAAAAAAGTTTGGGAACCACTGCTCTAAACCCAAATCCAGGGCTTTTTCAATTACATACATGCTTTATTGAAGTTCAGATCCCAGGAAATATCTCATGAGTTGTTGTGTTCTCTCATCAATACATTGAATCAACAAATATTTCTGAAGAACAAGTGTCCTGAAGTAACTGTAATATAGGGAATAGTTTCAGAGTTTCCATTAAGTAACCATAACTCACATTTTTGGAGTTTATAAAACACTTCATTTACAACTGCCTTGTGGGGTATCCCAGTAGAGAAAAATTTATTAACCCCATTTTATAGATGAAAAAACTGAAGCTCAGAGAAATGAAGTGAGTGTCATAGTAAGAATCAAGGCATAGATTCAACCTAGATCTGACTCAGAATTGAGTGGTCTTTCCTTTATACCTCTATGCCTTAATTAACCTCAGTTTGCCAGCCAATATTAGAGGCCAAGTTCTAAGATTCTGAAAACTATAATTAAGGACTTTTAGACTTTCTATTTGTATTTTTTTTCACTCACTGATACTCCCTGGCTCCGAATGCAATCTATCTTTCTAAAATAGCTCTATAACTTTCCCTGTGGTATTGTCCATTCATCACTCTATCAGTCTCAGTATCATGTAGCTATAGTAACAGGTAAAAAAAGAGGGATAGTTTACTATAACTGCACTAATTAACTCTACTAATATAACACAATAAGGTTGATGAGCTACTTTCCCTGAGAGAGTCAATAGAATATAGGATCCCACATGGGAAATGTGCTCCCTCAGGGTAAGACAGAACAACTCTATCTGGACTAAGAGAAGAAAAGACAAATTTTTAGCTTCAGCACTCAATGTTTATATGCATAGAGAAAGCAGGCCAAGACATCAGCACTAAAGGGGATGAACCAGACCAATTTTTATGTGACAATTAATGCTAATAGAGATATTATATTTCTTTTAAATATAGTATTTTTTGTTGTTGAGTTCATTGGGGTGGGAAATGGAAGAGAGTCAGGTAAGGAATGTTGTTGGAACTTCCTCCAACAACAGGTGTACAAGTTGTCCTGCTGCTCTCACAATAGCAAAAACCCTGATAATTGAGGATATGACCAATGATAATCTATCCTTCCACTAGTTGTTCATAGTGGTTAATGCTTCATGGGCAAATTTCTGATGCTGTTGCATTTCAAATGAGAGATTCAACTAGGAATTTTTCAGTAGACTTTTTTAACTTTAAAAAGGTTCAGAGATAATTCATATGTGTGTGTGCGTGTGTGCACTCTTTTCCACTAAAAAACAAGTTTAAAATATCCCTTGCTCTGAACTATTTGCAAGAATTAGGAATTTGATTAATGCCTGGGGGGTCATTTTTCCTTAATTATCTAGTAATTTGATCTGAAATTGAGTTTTAACTGAATTATTCACAAAGACGTAATTGTATCTACCTGACCTTATTTTAAAATATAGAGAGCAAGTAGTGACCTACAGAATAAGAAATGTTTAATCCTGTTGTAGTTTTTCTGTTTTGAAAATGAGGGTTGGTTAGAGAAGTCAAGAAACAGGTGAACTAAGAAAAGGTCACTTCATTTAGCAATGAAAAAATTATTGATAACCTAAGAGAAAATAGCTTCAGGTCCATGAAGAAATAAAAAGCCACATCCCAGTGAATTGAGATGGGAGTAGGGGAATGAGTTGAGCAAGTTGAGGAAAAAAGAACGGATTTTTTTTTCTTAAGAGTCTAACTATTGGGGACAGCTGGGTGGCTCTGTGGATTGAGAGACAAGCGTAGAGATGGGAGGTCCTAGATTCAAATCTGGCCTCAGCCACTTCCTAGCTATGCGAACCTGGGCAAGTCACTTGATCCCCATTGCCTACCCCTTACCACTCTTCTGCCTAGGAACCAATACATAGTATTTATTCTAAGACAGAAGGTAAGAGTTTTTTTAAAATGTCTAACTATAGAAAAGAGACAGGAGATAATAGCTTGAGGGGGTGACAGGATTAATTGAAGGATGTTTAGGATAGAAAGATAAAGAAAGAAAAGATAGATGAAGAGAAACTGAAGAATAGAAAGTATAATCAATGTACATAGGAAAGGGTGGCATCAAATGATAAATGACCAAAGGACCTGAATAGGTAGTTTCAGAGGAAAGAAGTCATGCTATCAATAGATACATGAAAAAATGCTCTAAATCACCAATAATTAGAGAAATGTAAAGTAAAACAATTTGGCATTATTTCACACTCCCCAAATTGACTAGAATGACAGAAAAACAAAATGACAAAAGTTGGAAGGGATATGGGAAAATAGGTATACTAATATACTGTCAGTTGGCTTGTAAAGTAGTCTAAACATTCTTATAATTTTTAATAACCCTTACCTTCTGTCTTAGATTCACTTCTGTTTATTGGTTGCAAGGCAGAACAGTAGTAAGAGCTGGGCAATCGGGGTTAAGTGACTCCATGTCAGATAGCTAAGAAATATCTAAGGTCAGACCTGAATGCAGGAACTCCCATCTCCAGGTCTGTCTATCTGTCCACTGACACAGCTAGCTAATCCAAACATTCTTGAAAGCAATTTGGAACTATACCCCAAAAGCTATTAAATTAAATTTCATCCCCCAAATACTACTACTGGGTATATACCCCAAGGAGATCAAAGAAAAAGTAAAAAGATATATATGTACAAAAATATTTATAATAGTCCTTTTTGTGGTACAAAGAATTGCTGGAAGGATGCTCATCAATTGGGAAATGGTTGAACAAGTTATGATATAAACACGTGAAGGAATATTATTGCCCTGTAGGAAATGGTAAAGGGCATGACTTCAGAAACACCTGGTAAGACACATGAAATGATGCAAAGCAAAAGGAACAGAACCAGAACTGACACAATAACAACAATATTGTAAATAAAATCAACTTTGAAGGACTTTGTAATCTGAACAACACAATAACCCACTACAATACCAAAGGGCTCTTAATGAAAAATGCTACTCACCTCTAGTTGGAAAACTGGGGTACTCAGTGTAGACTGAAGCATATTTTTATAGCATTCTTTTTTTTCCCAGAACATGACTAATGCAGAAATTGGTTTTGTATTACTTCATATTTGTAATGGATTTTGTATTTCTTGCTTTCTTAATGGATGGGGGAGAGTATATATCCATATGGGTATCCATATTTTAATATTTAACATATATTAAATATAATATGGTATAATATGATCTATATAATATATATGCTGAATTGGAAATAATCAACAAATGGGAAGAGAATGAAAAATGAGAGTAAGGAGATTTTAGGAGTAGAGTTTGGGGAAATAGATCCTCATAGTGGGTGGCTTCTCTCATTTTGGCAAAGTATGAGGTGAGATTCCTGAGATGGAGGGGGGATTGAATCATTGATTAGAGTGTATGGGATGATGATAATGGTATTTGTTCAACTTTTATTTTGACTTTTTTTCCTTTCTCAAGAAGAATGATCTTTGGACCAGAAGACAATACAGTGAAAGACTATGGAGTTGGCACCTGAGATAAGTAGGGAAATCTAGCCACTTTTCATTAATTCAGGCTCAGATGAAGTACATAACAGAGTACTGAAATATGTGGTGAATGTGATTATTAAGCCAATGTTAGTGATTTTTTTTAAATCATAGAGAAAATAAGTAGCACTTCAGGACTGGAGGAAGGCCAATGCCGTTCTGATTTTTTTTAAGGCATTAGGAACTTAAGGAATGGAGTCTAATTGAACCCGACTTCAAGTCTTCGTAAAATTCAAAATCTTCTGGCTCTCCGAAAGTAACTACAAAAAAGTCTATTGTCTTTCATACTTTTAAAATAAGGTCAGGTGGAAACAATTGTATCTATCTGAATAATTCAATTAAAACTCAGCTTTGACCAATATTATCTTGAACACACTGAAGTAAGAGAATGAGCTAACATGTTGGATGATTGAATCAGGATCCAAAAATCTCAACAGACTATAACATTGGACCAACACTAATGAGATGAAACAAATGGGGATAAATGTAAAATCTCACACTTGGGTTCAGAAAATCACGTTCATGAGGACAAAAATGTGAGAGGCATGACTAGACAACAGTTCATCTAAAAAAATTATCTATGAGTTTTAGATAACTATTAACTCGATATGAGTCAACAGTGTGAGATGCCAGTCAAAGAGACTAAGGGTAATGGTAAATTGAATTGAAAATGTCCACAGACTGATGGAATGTAGGAAACTCACTTACCCAGGTTGCCTAAAACGTGACAAAATGCTTTTTTTGTCCTTAAACCATAAGCTAACATGTTCCCAACCCTATCATGGAGCTGGCATTCTCTGACACTTGAAGTTGGACATTTGGATAGCAACAAAGCCTTGTAGAAGAGAGTTCAAAGGGGTGTGTGTGTGTGTGTGTGTGTGTGTGTATGTGTTTGTGTGTTCATTTCTGTATAGTTCTTTTTCTATCTGTTAGCTTGGCAAAGCATGTTACTTAATCTGATTTGTAGTCTCCATATCTGCCAGAATCTCAAGACCTCAAAATGTTTAAAAAAAAAAAAAGAACTGCACACTGTCTTAAATTTTTTAAAAAAGCCTGCTTAAGTTATTCTTTACTGAGTGCTTCTCAGTTAAAATGGACTACACTACACTGTGGGAGATAGCATGCTTTCTTCTTGGCATAGAAATCTGAAGGATAAAATAAATTCATTTAGAAATGAGGAAGAGCTTAAGCTATATTAAGATAATTTATGTGATGCTACAAGCCATTGTGAAAATAATCTCAAATTTCCCCACCTCTCAAGGGGTAAAAGTCAACACAAAGTATATTCACATGTTAAAGTGTAGAATACATATTGAGTGAAACCTTATTCTTTAAGACAGGTCTCACTGCTTTTGCATTCAAGTAAATGATAGATAAAACACAGTGGTAGTAGAGGCAGAGAGAGGATTTGTCTGGACCTGTGATTTCATCAGCATGGGGAAATCCTGCTATGTAAATTCTCTATAATGCAGACTGGTATTTGTAGGTATTTTTATATATACATACAGTATTTATAATGAATAGTCTTTGGTAAGTTGGCTAGAGCATTGAGAGATTAAATGACTTGCCCTTGGTCAAACTGCCAGGACTTGAACCTGTGTTTCCTAACTACAAGAACAGACTTATTTCTTCAGCATCATCTTCCCTTTCAATTCTAGAAATGTATAATCTTTAAAATAAATGAGAGTCTCCCTTTTCATTGGAAAATAAATTGGCCAATGATATTTCTAGGATACTACTGTTCAGGATGTCTGGTGAAGACAAATATTCTGCGAACAGGCAGGATGTGTACTGAGGCTTTTTAGTTCTTCAGAAGTATCCTGTTTGCATAAATCCTATCTCTACCTTCACTTCAAGTTCAACTCCCAGAAATAAGAGTAGCTGATATTTACATGTCATTTTGAGATTCATAAAATTAAGCATAAACATTCATTCATTTGATTTTCTCAAGAACTTCTGAAGAAATCACTAAAGAGTAAATTGCTATTATCTCTATCTTTTAGCTGAGTAAACTGAGGCTCTGGGAGAAAGTTAAGTGACTTGTCTACAGTCACACAAATCATAAGTAACAGATGCATGAATCAAACTCAATTTTTTTTCAGTTTCCAAGTCCAGCACTCTTTCCATAATATCACATTCCATTTAAAGAATAAGCATATTCACAAAGTTGTATATTTGGAAGGGTTTTCAGAAGTCAGAATATAAGAGCTGGAATCAGAATCTCACCTGCAGAATTCCCTAGAGTTATCACATCTAGAAGACTTATAGATGTGAGGAACTTAACACCTACTAAGGCAGTCAATTCCATGCTTAGATAAGTCTGATTGCTGATAAATTTCCCATTATGTAAGTAAAGGAAACTGCTTCCCTGTAACTTCCATTGTTGGTTCTAGTTTTATTCCATGGCACCCCTTCCACATAAAACCTTCTCGAAAGGTAAAGATAACTTTCTCAGCCTGTCTTCTCTTCTGTTGTTGGGTTAATCACCCCTAAATCCTTCAATCAATTCTTATTTGAAATAGTGTTTTCATTTGCCCTCTTCTATTCTAATTTACTCTATGCTTTTCAAGTATGCCAAGGTCCTTTCTAAAATGTGTGTGGCCAAGTCACTGAGGGAAACCCCCACATCTGCTATACTAAGATACTACAATGGAGCAGGACATGCATTCTGGTATCATGGAGATGGATGTATGCTCTGGATCAGAGCTGAAGGACCTAGATTTGGAGACCATGAAAATATTCTTTATTGACTCCTGAGGTTATGGGGCTATATCAAAGATTGCTTTTTTAATAGACTATTAAAAGGAAAAGACAAAGATGCTACTTTTCTTCCATTCTGACTATCACAAGTCTTCTGAGACTCTGCCAGCTTCCCCTTAGGTTTCCAATGACAGAGGAGGAGAATCCATTCTGATAGAAGCCATGTAACCTATAAGTACAGGGCAGCAAGTATGCTCTTTCCCAAGCAAACCTAAATTTGGACTTTAATTTCTTCTGCTTTGTGTTTCTTTTCCTGAGCTCAATAACTTCTTCATTAATTGGTCAAATATCTATCAACTGGAGACATATTGGTCAACTTATTGATACTAAAGAGATGCTTTGAGGGATGGTTTTAGTCCTCTATAACTTAAAAAAGAGGACTAAAACTATCCCTAAAAGCAGTTAATGAAGAAGTTACTTGAATTGAGTTACAAAGAATGGCCATGAGTAAGAGGGGAGAGTTTCATTCTTTCTATCTATATGTCTAGTCAATCAATAAGCATTTATTATATATTTAAAGTGGCTTAAGTGACTTAGAGTTTATAAGGCACTCAAGGAGGACAGGAACTTGTGGTATGAGACCTTGCCAAGCTCTTTTCAGGGCTGCTCATTCACCTTTGGTGTCAACCCTTTATCCAACTCTGCCCTGTGGCTCCAAGAAGCTGTAGCCTTTGCAGAAGTCACATTCTGATTACAGTCTTGACAGACAGGTTTGCCATGTCAAAGACAACTGACAGGTCTCAAATCTGTCAGTGAGTTAAGGAAATGTCTACTCCAAGCATGTAAAAACTCCATCCTGGTGGTGCAGAACAAGGCCTTTGGAACAAATTGTTCTCGTCTACCATGAAAGTGGCTGAAAGCTGTAGAGTGCTTCGAGCTTGCTCAGACATCAAAGATGCCAAAGTCAGTCATGCTGGGCCATCTCCAGCCATCCTGACTTTTGTCTTGTCTTGAACTTTAAGGACTCTGGAAAAGAGAGTGAGGCTGACAACTTTATACATTCAACTCTGCTTCACTTAAGTGCAATTCATGCATAAGTTAAGATCTCACATCATGATGTCATTAGTCCTCTTCTAAAATAAAGAATGGACAACAATTATACACTTACTATGTACTAAGCACTATTCTCAGAGTACAAATAAAGGCAAAAACAGTACCTTCCCACAAGGCACTCAACTTCTGATAAGGGAGAGCAAAGGTAAAAAAAATGTATGCTTGCTAGATACTTACAATTTAATGGAAGGTAATGTCAGAGGGAAGATATTGCCAGCTGTGGGGGAGACAAGGCAAGAAAGGTCTCCTTTAGGAGGAGAGATGTGAGTTAAGGCTTGAAGGAAGCCAAGGAAACTGAGATGGCAGAGCTTTAGAGGCGTAAGTTAACAGCCAATGTAGAGGCAGGGAGAGAAGGGATGGAAGGTCATGATCCAGAAATAGTAAGTTGATGAATGTAACTGTATTACAGAATGTATAGAAGGTAATAATGTGTAAAAAGAGAAATGTTGGAAAAGTCTAGGTTATGAAGAGCTCATGCAGTGCCTGAAACAAAGTAGGTATTTAATAAAAGTTTTCTGATTGATTAATGGAGGACAATGATTATTTCTGGGAATGAGGGTATATATTATAGGAAGTATAGTAAAAGTTAAGGAGGAGGATATTGTGTAATAGATGATAATGATGGTGGTCATGAAATGGGATACAACAAAGACTGTAGGTATCATATGTGATAAAGTAACCAAAGAATAATGATGAATGGATTAATATCCAACTAGAATGGGTGATGCTTCTGAACTTTGTCTTCTGCTCTGTCCTGTTCAATATTTTTATCAATGACTTGGGCATAGATGGCAAAATTTTCAAGTCTTTCTTTAAAACAAAGCTGAAAAGGAAAATCAGTATGTTGGGAGGTTGAATTGTGAGTCAAGCACATCATGACAGGTTAGAACACATGTCAAATCTAAAAAATTATTTAGAAGTGATAACTATAAAGTCTTAACTTAAGGGCTAATAAGCAAACAAATATATAAATAAATAAACATGCAAATAAATAGTTACATATAAATATAGAATGGTGGAAATAACAAGTATGAAAAAGAACTAAGGGTTTTATAAAAAGCTAATTGGCATGCAATCCAAGTAAGCATTCTTATCTGATTTCCCAAAAGAAGGAATACTATTTTTATGTAGCAGTGCTACAAGTATAGTGCCAAGACAAGGAAAGTCTGCAACTTGATAAAGTACGGTTAGAGTACCATGTTAAGTTCTTAACACTAAAATTTAGAAAGGACATTTAGAAATGAGAAATCCCATGGAAGAGGACAATCAGAACAATGAAGATACTTTTAGCCAGGTTACATGACGAACTGAGGATATCTGGCTCAGAGAAGGGAAGACCTAGGGAGATTATAATAGCTTTGTTTAGTTGTTACTCTAGGGGGGTTGTTATGGGCAAGGTGATTATATTTATTCTCTTTAGAATCAGAGAACAAAACTATGACAAATGGAAGGCAGATTTCAACTCCATATAAGGAAGAGCTTCCTTGGAATTAGAGCTACCTGAAACTAGAATGGGCTGCTTCAGGAGACAGTAATTTTTCCAACACTCTTAATTTTACAGAAAGAGTTTGGATGACCACTGATAAGGGATATTATAAAGGACACTAGGGTAGAAGGAATTCCTATTTCCAGAGTAAGAAGTAAGAAGCAAGTGTTAAGAAGCTCTGATATGTCGCAGTTGCAGGTTTATGTAAGATATTAGATGCTAACCCAACTTCTAAATGCAAAAAAATCTAAATTAATAGGAAGATTTATGAATTTTCATATGTGAAAGCAGCAATTCTGACTGAATAGTTATAAATTCATTTTCAATTTCTGAGAATATATTAAAATATTATCCCATGCCAAAAGGTACTCTTTCTGAAAAACCTTTTATAAGAATGAGAATAATTAAACTAGAGATTCAAAGTGTATCTTTATCATCATTTTACAAAAAAAAACCCACCTTATTAGTTTTCTCTGAGATGAAGATAAACCAACTGTTAAGAAAGTTGTTAAGACCCTATCTGGATTTTTTTCTTCATGAAAAAACATATGAAACTGTTCCTAAATAATACCTAAAAAATGACTACTATGTTAAAAAATTGAAAATGTTCTCTGTGGAGTTCCCACAGGTGGTCTAAAAAGAACTCTAAATTTGAGCAATCTTTGAGATTCCTTGACAGTAGGAGATAGCCAGGCCAGGTCATCCCTGACTTTTCAGACCTGTAAATGGTTCTCCACTTTCCAATTCTGTAACTCAGACAGATCTCCTTCCCTGCCTCTGAATTTACTATTGGTTTTGAAGTGGCCTAGACACCTTTAGGGTCACCATGTAGAATATGACTCCTCCAGCACTTATCATCTTTAAGACAACTGTATAATTATCAACCTTTATTTTAAATTACCCTTCATCTCAGGATACACCATTAGAAAAGATTAGTAAAAGATTTTACCAGCCTACATGCCCAGAATAGTTAAAATAAACAGGGTAGATAAGTTTCTTGGAGCTGGCTTCCCATTCCAATACTGTTTCCATAAACCTTTCTATTCCATCCACCATCGTTTCATCACTCCTAAGAAGAAAAAGACTAATTTTTGTATTTTGTTTTTAAATATTCCTAAATTTTTTAATTCATGATTTTATCATGCTTTTAGTATCACTAATGCTGGGGGTAGCATGAATAAATTCTCAGGAAAAAGGCAAAAGAGATTCTAGTAGTCAGAATGGAGAAAGTAATCAAGACTAGCAGCTGATAGGAACATTGCAGCCGTTGATTCATTCTACAGTCCCCTATTGACAATGAAATGCCCTTCAAGGGACATTACAATCTCACATTGTAGTGTATGCAGTATTGATAGCTCTACATAGATAATCTCTATGTACTTGGGTCATCTCTAAGGTCTATTCCAATCTGAAAATATATGAGTCTATTACATATATTTTAAACTATTTTTCAACTGTCCTAGTGTATTGGTTGCATTTATAGGTTATGAAATCTTGGATTTTATGGAACACTTCATATTTCATCTCATTTTAAGACCAAGAAAAAACATCTCACTGAACTGAAAAGTTGAAATCATTATAGAAAAAAAGCATTTATTAAGCCCTTGATAGCATGCAGTATTATGCTGGGTACTGTATGAAGAAAATAAAACTAGTGATTTCCCTCTAGAAGCTTATCATTCTGGCATCTTTTGATAAAGGATAAATTCACATTATGGGAGTAGAGATCATGCAGGATAAGGACAAATAGTAAACTCTAACTCATCAATTTAAAAAAGCCTAAGAAGTGTATGTTACGGTAGTTGCCTAAAGTTGAGATGGAGAGCAAGAAAGTATTTCTAATCAATCATCAATGAATCAATTAATATTAAGTACTTATTGTATACAAAGTTCTGAACTAGATGCTGTGAGGGATACAAAGAAACTAAAAACATTATTTATTTGGTGATAGAAAAGAAAAATATACATGAAAAGCTATATAAAAATCCAAAAGTTCAACAATGATACAAAGGATATTACAAGGAAGTATATGATTAAGATCCAAGTGAGTGGTTCAGATAGATGTTATTAATTAATTCACTTTCTCATAATTCATAATTTTTATTCATAATAATTCATGATAAATAACTCATAATTGACTCAAAAGATATTTTTGAGACTAAATCTTGTGCAATACAGTGTATGGAGGAAGAGGAATGAAAGGCTTCATGGAAAATAGGAAGAAATAGAAATTGATGTGGTTCGTGAAGGAAAGGCCAAGCATTGGACAAGCAAAGAGGGGATGGTATTCCCTAAGCAAGGGAATGGGGGTTGGGGTAGGAGTGTGTAGCTGCCTCTAAAATAAGACAGAGGCTCCTTTGCTTGGCATTCAAACCTCTCCACCCTCTTCCTCCACTTACCCTCTAGACTTATTTCACTTCCCAAAGGCCATTCTCTGTACCAGAACTGGTTTCCTCATAATCCATTTTTCTTAATTCTTATCTTCTTTAAAGGCTCAATTCCTCTGAAGAATCACCTCCTCCACAAAGCCTTCCTTATATATCCAATTTATCTGTGTTCTCTTCTTCCCCCTTTTTCCTCATCATTATTTGTGTGCACATTCTATTCCTGCAATACCAAAATTTCTTCAGGCTAAGCATTGCTTTGTTTTTGTCTTTGCTTCACCAGTACTTTGTATGAAATAGTTACTTAAAAAAATGTTTAAGGACTTGAACAGAACTGAATTGAATTAGCATGCTATATGAAGTGAGTGGGACAGTCAGGCTGGATTTGAGTAAACACTGAAAAATGGAATGGGAAATAAAATCGAAAATACGGGCCCAGGCTGTGTAGGGCTTAGATTTTTAAGGTGAGAGTTTGGATCTTATCCTGGTGGCAACTTAGAGTCACTCAAGGTTTTGGAGCAGATGTGACCAAAGTAAGAAAATACTTTAGGAAGATTAACTGTCAGAAAGTGGACTGAATAGAGAGGCAGCAAGAAGGCCAATTAAAAGACTACTATTAAAGTCAAATGTAAGAGATAAATTCCTGAAGAAAAAGATTTGAGAATTAACCACATGGCTATTAAGAGAGGTGGTGTCAAAATGAGTGAGTCTCTTAAAGGCAAAATATTTTAAAGCATGTTTAAATAGCACTTTTAAGTTTATAAAGCACTTTTTTCCATGAAAAAGGAAATTTTAAAAACTTTAAATCTATATAGTGCTTTAAGGTTTGCAAAACATTTTATGTGCTTTAGCACATTTGATCCTCACAACAATGATGAGAGGCAGGAACTATTACCATCCCCATTTTACAGATAATAAAACTGAAGCACAGAGAGGTATAGCTAGTAAATGCCAATCCCACAAAGGTAGTAAGAGTCTGAGGGTAGGATTCAAATTCAGGTCTTCTAAACTCCTATACTTTATGAACTATCACCTAGTTGTCTGTGTTGTCCCCGTTTTACAGGGAAGGAAATTGAGGCAAAGAAAAGTTAAACTCCTTGCCCAATGAAATGGAGTGCTTCAAGTAGTAAAATTCAGTCTTTTAACTCCAAATCTCATTTATTATTATAAATGTTATTAGGAAGAGGAGAAGAGGACTAGAAATACAGTTCCAGCTGGATTGATTCTATGATTCTGAGTAAGTTATTTGAAGGTAAGGAAAATATAAGGTTGTACTTATATTTTATGTATATTAAGTACAAAATATATTAAGTACAAACTTAAAAATACACTTGAGGACCTCTTGAAGAATAAAGTAAATTCTATATTGTCTAAGTAAACAATTGATGGACAATTATAAATTAAATTGACAAGTGATTATAAAATGTCACTTTGTTTAATTTTTTTTACTCTGAAGTGCATAGATATTTCAAAACATCTGAAATTTAAATCCAGATGGATATTCTCTGTACCTATGAATAACTTAACTGGTATGCATTTTAGTAGAATATCTCAGTGAGTGGCAGGGGTCAAAACAAATTCATCATGTAGTAACCATCCCTTTGGTAATGATACATAATTAAACTGATCCTCAGATGACCTACACATAGTCCAGTATCTGGCTCATATTCAAATATTTTTCATATTTGAAGTCATAACAGCTTGATAGGACCAAACAAGTGATGGTGGTCCACTGGCATAACTCCAAGAATCTCAAGAAACCCTGGTGCCATATTGAGGCATCAGAGTATGGCTTATTGTTACGAGTAACTTTAACGTATATTTACGAAGTCAAATATTTCTCAATTTCTTTTTTTAAAAGGGTTCCTTCTATTCAGGGAGAAGAAATAATATGTGCACATAATCACTAATAACAATAAGAATGGGCATATGCATGTATGTACATACACATGCACACATATATGGTGCTTTAAGGTATGAAAAGCACTTTAGAAATATTATCTCAATGTATCCTCACAACAACTAGAGGAGGTTATTTCAGCACTCAGTATGTCCAAATCCTCAGGACTCTGGGGACTATAATGTCCATGGGGTTTTCTTGTGGTTTGCCATTTCCTTCTCCAGGGAATTAAAGCAAACAGAGGTTAAATGACTTAGCCAGAGTCAAACAGCTAGTAAGTGTCCGAGACCAGAATTAAACTAAGGAAGATGAGTCTTCTTGATCCCAGGCCAGGCTATCTATCCACTACTCTACCTAGCTGTCTCATGAAAAGAATAATTACTTTTTTTTTTACCAACTTTAAATACTTATCTAGCCTATCACTATTATTTCAAATATGACTTTATATTCCATGAGCTTAGGCAGAGAAGAATATACTCTGAAAAGATCTACATTTATACATCTATTGACTATATATCTATATAAAAATGAATCAGTGCTGAATTTCGACACTTCCAAAAGGCGGGGACAATTTAGGTGATAAGAAAATTTTTCTGGTGACAAGAAGAAAATATTTCTGGAAGTTAATGGGATGAAGCCTTTACTACTACTCTATTCTAATTCATACAATATAGTGTGAAGATAGTTGTGTTTTTCAAAAGCTATGCTAACAGAGAACAATTTCTGGTAGGTTTTGGCCAACAAAGGTGAAAAGGCTTTGAGTATAAAATGTCTGAAGACCAGTTTCTCTAAATACAGATAAGCTTATCCCCAGAAAGTTGAGGACCACGAGATTTTTTTTTCCAGTCAAGGAAAGTCACAAAGAACATACAACAAAGGACCGAAGGGTTGTCCTAACCAATGAAAATAGAGTTCCCTGAAATAATGGAATGAAGAAGTGAGTGAATCTGCAAAGTCTTGCTTGGGATCCTTTCATGCAAGCATGATGAGATTCAATTTCTTCATTTGACAATTCATGCCAGTATTTAACAATTCACACCATGAGGGAAACTTCCTACATCTAATAACTGACAAAAGCTTTAGAATTAAATTACTTTTCTCATGCCTCATTTTCATTGGAGATGGAGAAAAACTAGTTACTGTTTTCTATGAAAGGAGTCTTCATAAACAGTGTATGAAGACATTAAAATGCCCTTCAGCCTTTTCCTCTCTAAGTCCTTTAATCTTTTCTCATAGAACCCATTTTCCAATCCTTTAATCTTCTCCAAGGCTCTTCTCTAAAATATAAGTCCTTTCCACCTTTCTTTCTTCTCAGAACCCAGATCTGGAAACAGTACTCTAGCAGCATGCCAGTATGAATCTTACATGTTACATTCCTATTTATTCACTCCAGGATTATGCTTTCTTTTTTTAACTACAGTTATATATTACTGACTCATGATACTTCTCTGGGAAAAAAAAGCCATAGTTATGAATTTTTCTCAAAACAAGAAATTTGTACAAGGAAGCTAAAGGAATATCCTCCTATTGTCTCACTGTTATCCACTCCAGCTTGGGTCCCCATTTCCCTAGTAAAAATTAGATTTGATTATCCATGTTCACCAAAATAGCATTTACTAAAAAAGAAGCATTAACTCAGGTAGGCAAAATGCTGGTTCCTTTCATCTCAGAAATTCCACACCTACTCACTCCCCAATTGACTTTTATGGAGTTTTAGTTTGCATTAAAAATCCATTTAATTACATTGAAAAAAATACATCACTGTTATGCTTTGGGCCGGTACCATGTTGCAGCTGTTCCTATTTAAAGGATAATTGTAGCCTCACTCTTTTACAAGGAAATAATTCTGATTTTGAAAGGATTTATCCTTACAGTTTATCCTGATGAGAGAGGACTGGATTATTGCCTTGTAAAATAGCTGAATAGTCCTATTATAGCTATTATACCACAAATGTTGTATATTGTTGAAGATCAAAGTACTGTACCACACTCAGTTGTGAGATGTACATGAATGGCATAAGATGTTTAAAAAACAACAACAACACTGTGTTTCATGAGTCATTTAGTGCCATGATATGTATTTGTATCTAAACCTGCTCCTGGTGCCAAGATGTTATGTTCCCAGATGAAAAACAAAACAAAACAAAGCCATAATCTAATTATTTCTCAAACTATGCGTAGGATACAAATGAGTTCTAGATGCTCTTCCATTAGAATATTTGTCTTACTATTTATCATACCACTATACAACGTGATTATATAAGATAACCATCAAGGATCTTTACAGACTATATTAGTAAATCATGGCTAATCATGAGGACATTGATATTGATCATCATGAAGACCAATAAATATCTGAGTACCTACTATATGCACAGGCACTGTGCCTTAAGCATTAAGGATACATAGAAGGAGGTTCAAGACATAGTCAAGGACCTCAGATAGTCTAGTTGAAGGACAAAGGCTTTAAACAATAAGAATAATAATACTGAATAATATGGATTAAGTGCCCAGTGAAGGGTATTCATTGAGGCATCTCTCTGGTAGAGAGAATGTGACCCAAATAATAATGGAGAATCTTACTCCTTAACTCTATAAAATTCAAATATCCAGTATGTTATGTCTTCATTTTACTTTTTAAAAAAATTCTCACCCTTTCATAAGTCATTATTGTAGTCAGTGGATAGAAGACTACAAAGAAGCTTTGATTCCAAAACTTACAGGTTACTGAAAGGGCAGTCTTTTATAACTGACATTTGTAAACCTCTAAAAAATATGGAGTTTTTAATCTAAAGGAAACCTTTCCAAGGTAACTCATCTTCCAATGTAATTTTGGAACATATAATTGATAAGATTATTTACACTTCCTATATGCTCACCACAGGTATAATTAGCAAAAAAAAAAAAAGATCTGTAAACTTAGAATTAAAATGTGCTACAATACTAAGTTAAAATGAGATGGGTTGGAGAAAAGATACTATAATCGCAAAAGTCAATAGAAGGGCAGAGGAGAGTAGACATGTCAGTATATTATGGGCACTGTCCAGAGAAGAGGGGACCTAGACTAACAGACATTAGTATTGTGGTCTATGTGTGTGGCATATCCCTATAAGAGAGAAAGAAGATGAGAATCTCATGTGTATTGTTCTGTTTTTTTTTCTCTAAGATTCCAGATTCAACAAATAATTATGGATTTCCAGGTATCTTAATACCCTAAATGAAGTACTCAGGTCAAAAAATCTAAGTTTTCCAGGTTTAATGGTAAATATCCCATTGTTAATAAATTAGCATTTAGTTTATAAAAAAAAAAGTCTCCTTGGGGGCAGCTGGGTAGCTCAGTGGATTGAGAGTCAGGCCTAAACACAGGAGGTCCTAGGTTCAAATCTGACCTCAGACACTTCCCAGCTGTGTGACCTGGGCAAGTCACCTGACCCCCATTGCCCACCCTTACCACTCGTCCACCAAGGAGCCAATACACAGAAGTTAAGGGTTTAAAAAAATAAAAATTAAAAAAAAAGTCTCTTTGAGTGAATCACTTCTTTAGGGATAAAGTGATAAAATTAAGTTTCAATGTGAATTAGACAATATGAACTTGCCAAGATGTCACATTTTTTTGAATATTAGTCTTAAACAGCCAACTAGTCCTGGACCATATTGTTTCTATGGAATACTTCTCTGTTTTTAATATTTCACGCATTGCTATTATGTCCCCTATTAGACTTTAGTGAGCTCCTTGAGGCAGGAACGCTGTCTAATTGTCCTCTGTAACCTTTCAAGAACCTAGAGGAGTGCACTAAACATCACAAGCACTAATGGATGCATCAAGCAATAGAAGGTATTTAGGCATTCTATTAAATGGAAAATTCAAATACTATGTCTCTAGTAGACTTTACCTTCTAAATTAGGAAAATATATTCCAAGGCTTACTCCTCCAAATTCCACAGATTTACCTTGGTATCTTTACCCAACTACTCAGTCCATGTCACAAAGAGTAGAGTTATAAATAAAATACTTTCACACAATACAAATCCAATGAAGCTTCTGGACCTGTTGGGATAAATATGCAGAACTGGCATATGAGCTTCCAGCAATTGAAAGAAAGTGTGAGGCAAGATTCAAACTCAAGTCTATCGAGATAGCATTTTATATGCTTTACCACCTAGTTGTCCCACTCATTCCCTACTTTTTTTTCTTTTTGGTGGATTCATTCCATCTGAGCTGGCAATTAATGCTCTTCAAAAAAATATTTATTTTGAGTTTGGGCATTTTAATTATTTAATTAATTTAGAATATTTAATTAATGATTTTTTTATGGAAGAGACACTTCTAATGTTATGATCCCATTGGTTTAGAGAACCAATGAGGAAACTCCTATTAAATACAGATCTACAATTTTTCTGCAGTTTAGTTTTAGAGTAGTTTGGGACAACAAAAAAAGTAAGAGATTTGCCCTGGGTTACATAGCCAATATGTCAGAGGCAGGACTTAAATGTAGGTCTTCCTGACATCAAAAGTGTTGGCTCTCCCTACATGATGTCCCATTGTCTCATATTTAAGATATGTCAACTTAATTACATTTCCAGTTTTTGTGTGTGTGATCAAGAAACGTAGCACATTGGTGTCTGAGTGATGACTGAAGAATATGTTTAAAATATATTTACCCATTTGTATTTCCCATCAATCAAATGTAATTTCTTTAAAGGTAAAGCTGCTGCCATTCTCATCTCTGCATCCATAGCATGAAACCACAATGTCCCATATAGGAAAGACACCCTATATGGCAAAAATTTGAGTTCATATTTTAAATTAAAGGTGAAGCAAAGTGTTAAAGTATTTAATCTCTAATAGAGGAAAACACTTCAGAAGCACATCTCAACATCAACAACATTGAGTGAAGTTACAAACCACAGAACTTCATTTTAAATTTATTTTAAATAACTTTTATTAGAAGCAGAGAAATGTACATTTTCTATTCTATTTTTTTTATTGAAGAGCTCTTCCAAATGTAGATTCTGGAAGCCATTCCTTTAGTCATCATTTATGACTCTTTCCCTTTTCAAATGATGGAGTCTACAATCCATTGAACAAAATGTTGTATTATTCCATACAACCACCACCACATTGTAAATTCTTTGAGGGGCTGGATTTTGTAAATAGTAGATACTTAATGCTTGCTGAATTTGATTGGATTTACCACTTTTTCTTATTTCCTTCACTTCCTGAATGAATCTTGTGGGTTGGTAGCAATATGGACTTTTGCTATTTTAAAAAGTAGAAAGAAGATATTCACCTAAAAGGAAAAGTGCTGAACTGGGAGCCGAACTTGGGTTCTAATCCTGATCATTTATTACCTGAAGAACTTTGTAAAAGTCCCTTAAGCTTTCTAGGATTATTTCTTCATTTGAAAAAATAGGGAGTGAGTTCAGATGACCTCTAAGTTAACTTCCAGCTCAAAAGCTTTGATTTTTATAATATGGAGAACTAATCAACTGGTATATATATATATATATATATATACACACACACACATATATAGATTCATATTTATGCATGTGCATATATACATACATGTATGTGTATATATACATACACATACACATACACACACACACACACACACACACACATATATATATATATATATATATATATATAAACTTT
>NC_058130.1:510387494-510400423 GCF_016433145.1 Gracilinanus agilis
ATTAACTCAGACTATTCATGTCAGCTCTGAGGAATGGAAAACACCTGCTGAAACCACATCCCAGCCAGCATGGCTCTGTCATGAATAGACTTTCAATCACCAAACAAACTGATTATCCCTCTCTTTGATGTGGGACAAATTCTGTCTTGTCACTAAGCCAACTTTACCATTGTTACAACTATAGCCTCTTTGTGTAGTCACACACACACATATACACACACTCACACACATACACATACACACACACACACACACACACATATATATATATATATATATATATAAACTTTATAAGGCACTTCACAACAATCAGAAGGTGGGCAGCAGCAAGTATCCCTAATTTATGGGTAAGGAAGTAGGTTTATAGAGACTATGTGACTTACTCAAGACCACAGTTAAATGTCATTACCAAAATTTGAACTCAGAACTCTAGAATCCATACTCCCTCTAGTACTTTACACCATGTTGCCATGCAATGTTTAACACTCTTCATTTTTGTATATTTAAAAGGAATGATGAAAGGTATCTTGGAGCTTTCAGCTGACATTTTAGCATTTCCTATCCTTGGCTTTTGTTAGCTTTGCTCCACTTGACCTCTATTTTCCATACTGTAAGTAGCAACATTTCAGATAGAGAAGTTGTGAGTAGTGAGCAGGTTGTGAAGTGTACTGGAAAAACCATAAAATCATATTAATATCTTTCCCAGTGCCAAAGCACACGTGAAACAGATGGGAAGAGCCTGATGTGCCCCAGTGGACCTCAGGTTCCTGGTATTCTTTCTACCCCACTAACACTGCAGACTCCTCCTAGGTTCTCAACCCAAGTTCTAGAAAGGTTCTGGAAACATGGAATAAAAATGGGGTGTCCCAACCACATCATACTTACCCATAAAGCAGGAAACACCCACAAAACAGAAAAGCCCAGACCACATAATCTGAGGCTGGATTTGTATAAAGTGGAAAAAAGATTCTCTGCATCCTACTTTTTCACAGCCCCGACAAGGCTCACCATAGATCTTCACTTTTGGCAGTGGTATGTACATTCCCGTTCGGGAAAACTCAGCTACAGAAAAGAAGCCCAGGAAGTCCCATTCATTCCCTTTTCTTTCGTAACTGTACAAACACATGCATTTCCCCCTCTTCCCTTTTATTGGGCCTAATAACTATTTTCTTATTTACTCTGGAATAACTCTCTCTGACCTCTTCTTCAAGGTTCCCCACTCCCACTCCAAAGCAACCCGTGGTCATAAGCATCTTCCAGTCATCCCGTGGGGCAAAGGTAAAAGAGTTTGGGTTTGGTGATGGGGAAAAGAACCTAGAGATCCTGCAACCCATCTGCCTGCACTTGAGGATCTCCCCGTGGGTTCGAGGATACCCAACAGTACCATACACGGCCTTGGGTGAGCCCCTCCAGCTGCGAGGTACTCCTCTCCTCTCCATCTGAGTTCTTTGCCAGGCCCCAGAGCAGCAGCCTCGCGCCTAGGAGGTCGTATTGGAACTGTTCAGTTCGGGATGGGAAGGAAGAGAAGAGGGTCATAGTGGTGGGTGGGTAGATGGCGGATAAAGGGATGAGGCAGGAGAGAAGTAGGGATGGAAGAGGAAGGACCTAGTACGAAGGAGGGTGGGTGCCGGTGTGGCAGGCGTGTAGCAGCCGGAGTGCAGGGGGTGCGGGATGGAGGGGGTATTCCACAGCGCCCCCTCTCTTCATCTTCGAGATCAGTGCCCCAAAGCCGCAAATGGATCCAGCTTGCCAACCTCTTTGTGTAAAACACTGAGGAGCAGTGTGGAAGCAAAGCAAAGCACTCTGTCCCTCCTCTCCTCCTCTTCCTCCCTCTCTTCCTCCTCCCCTCACTAGCCCCCTCTTTCTTCTCTATCTTCCTACCTCCTCTCTCCTCCTTCCCTGCCCTTCTCTTCCGAGTCTTCCTTTCCGAGAGCCGGGGGGCACCGGCGGCAGCACGGGAAACGGCGGCAGCAGCAGAGGCAGCAGCAGCGGTGGCGGCGGCGGCGGCGGCATTGGCAGCTGCAGCGCAACAGCGGCAGCAGCAGCGGCAGCAAGAGCAGTGGCAGCGGCAGCGGCAGCCGCAGCATTAGAAGCCGCAGCAGCGGCGGCAGCAGCAGCAGCAACCGCGCCGCAGCCATTCTGCCTGCCTAAAAGGCCGGTCTGCGTCCAGTCCCTTCTCAGCCCATCCCACTCTGGGGAGAGTGGAGAGTAGCGGCCGCTTTCCTCCTCACCACCACCCTCCGCCCCTTTCCTAGCACACTAACAACCGTCCCACCCCCACCCCCAACTCCATGAAGGTGGAGAGAATAAAATAAAATCAGAACAACTTAGAGAATTCAATAAAAAAAAAAAAAAAAAAAAAACCTACAGCTAGAAAACTAGTTAGTGTGTGTCGGGTTGGTGAGGGGAGTGGGGTGGGGTGGGGGATGGGTGGGGAGGGAGGGGGAAAAACAATAAGTACTTGAAGTTACCTGCCCTGCAGCAGCGGCTACAGCGGCGGCGGCAGCAGTGGCAGAGGCAGGAGAAGCAGCAGCAGCAGCAGCAGCAGCAGCAGCAGCAGCAGCAGCAGCAGCAGCAGCAGCGGCAAGAGCAGCAGCAGCAGCAGCAGCAGCAGCAGCAGCAGCAGCCCAAGAAGAAGCAGAGGAAGAAGAACAAGAAGAACAAGAACAAGAACAAGAAGAAGAAGGGTTTGTTGGTTCCGTTGCAGACATCTGCAGACTGGTGCTTTTTTGGAAGAGTTGTGTGTGTGTGTTTTTTTTCTTTTCTTTTTCTTTCTTTTTTTTTTTTTTTTAAACAAACCGCAAACGGATGTGAGGCGAGGAAGGTGTTTCTTTTACTCCTAAGCCCAGATACCTCTTTCTGTTCCTTCCAATTTTGTTTTGCTGGACAGTTTTTTTTTTTTAATTAAAAAGAAAGGAAAGGAAAGGAAGGAAAAGGAAAGGAGTTACTTGATGTTTGAGTGAAATGGACGTAAGATTTTATCCACCACCACCACAGCCTGCTGCCGCTCCCGATACTCCCTGTCTGGGACCCTCTCCCTGCCTGGACCCCTACTATTGCAACAAGGTGAATTGTTTGCTTTTGTTTAGGCCTTTTCCTTGTTTGTTTGTTGTTGTTTAATCTGTACTTTGGGATCGTGGGAGTAGGGTTCCTTTTTCTTTCCTTGCCCCCCCCCCCCAAAAGCTGGGGTGAGGGGTTGTAATTTTGTTGTTCTTGCCTTACTGGTTTGCATGGATGGAAGCTCTCGGTGCCGTGTATGGGCAGACTGCCTCCTGAGTTAACACTCCAGTTCGCAGCCTACTTAAGCCATTCTTGCAGTTTGGTAGTAAATATTGTAGAGAAGCTCCGGGTGTTTTCAAAACAACGCGATTGTGCGGAAAGTGACACGATTTGCCCCGAACCCTTTCTTCCTGCTGTTTTCGAGTAGAGGGATGCCTGCGGAGGTTCACCTTGGAGCCCTTAAAAAAGAACAAAACCCCGGAATACTTTGAGGGTGGGTCTGAGATAAGTTGGGGACTAGGGGAGAGAGTAAGAGAGTGAATTCCATTTTCTCTTCCCACCATCTTCCCCCCTCCCTGTTTCATCCTAACCCCTTCCTCTTACTCCTTGTATTGGCAGACCCCATGTGTTCTTTGCCACCTTTCTGACGTGGAGGCATTATTATTTCAAAAAGGAAGTAATTATAGAGCATTTAAATGTATAAACAAGCGCTTTCCCTCAATTACTAAGGGTTGGGGGATGTAGCCCCCCACCCCCACCCCTCCTCCAGCCAAACTCTTTTGTTTTCACAATCAAATCAGGCTGCTTAAACTCTCAATTAGCCATCCAGTTCACGTGTCAGTATTCACCGAGCTTAGTAGTTTAACAATTTGGGGACGGTCGGACCCATGCTTAGTGTTTAAAGGGAGATGACAAGTTTGTTCTGAACAGGACAAGCTCGATTCATAAGTCGCCTGCAAACCGCGTTACTAATTTTCCTTTAACCTGATTCGGTCAGTGCTGGCCAGGCTTCTAGGGAGAGAAGTTCTGTGCAGTGGCAGAGTGGGCAAGAAGGTGTTTCTGGACGGTGTGGTGGCCAGCGGGGCCGGAATGCTTAGTGCCCTCATGGCTGCAACGACACCAGAGGACTTCGATTATCCTTGGCCGGAAGCAAACCGGGATCATATTTGGTGTGGAGTAAACCAACTGGCATTTGTTTATACGTGGATTGCACTTTCTTTGCCTTAGGGAAATGGTTCTGCATATGAATAAAAAAGATAGTGGGAGGAAAAATTATCAGGAAGTGCTTATCCAAACTCCCCGAACATAAAAGCTCTAACCAGGGAAACAAATGATGAATAAGCAAGACGAAAAAGAGAGAGAGAGAGAGAGAGAGAGAGAGAGAGAGAGAGAGAGAGAGAGAGAGAGTGAGTGAGAGTGTGAGTGTGTCCGTCTTTAGGCTTTTGTTTGAAATATGTCTGAAACTTCCATCCGAGGAACTTGGACAAATAGGCGGGCTAAGTTCCCTGCAAATATTTCTCTGAAATGCTGGACAATTACCTCAGCTATCCATCTTGTGTATTTCCTTTACTAAACGGATGGCTTTAGAACAATTTGGCCCAGGAGTGGTGAGATGCTCTTCATTGAAATCCACCTTGGAAATTGTGTTCTTACATTCACCTTCCGTGGCGGTTCATTATTCAAGTAGTTTTCTGAGGTGGGGCTGGAGTTAGAGAGCCCATCCTTATCCTCTGCTCTGCCTGGTCCAAAAAAAAAAAATGCTTAGACTTGTAGATAGAAGCATTAGAAAAGTGAGCTCACACAACTTAGGTTAAGTAAACTACATCCATCAGAACACAGGGAATCAGCCACCCTGTGGCTAAGCACTAGCTCTGTGTGTGTGTGTGTGTGTGTGTGTGTGTGTGTGTGTGTGTGTGTGTGGTGTGTTTTAGGGAATATTTGTTAGTAGGTAATACACTGGACTTTCTGGAGTTGCTACTTAATGAAGTCTGAAGAGTTGGCTTGAATAGTAGATGGAAAGAAGTTTTAAAGTACAGTGAACTTTGGGTTCTTAGTGGCTGTATGTGATAAAGTTGTATAACTCTTTAAGTTTGGATTTCCTTTTTTTCAAAGGTGTATTTGTTGTTTTTGATACTTTTGGTTTAAAAATGAACAAGCAAAATTAGTTGGACTAAGTTGGACTCAGTGAGTGTGAACCCCTTTGGCAGTTAAACTGGACAAACCTTATTAAATTTTGCACTGATTTAAGGCTCTTAAAGGAAGGTAATGGCTTGGATACACATTTTGCTCATCATTCTTAAGATAGTAGGGCTAAATTTAATTTAAAAGTTAAATGCTTTGGAAAATCAGAAATTACTTTAATATATTAAATCATTTCCCAATTAAGTGTTTAAAATAATTTTGGTGGGTAGTGCAGCAAATTGAATAAATTAATTTAGAAAGTCCTCAGAGTTTCTTGACTAGCTCATTGAAGCTCCTTTTAAGTCATGCCATGTATGAAGCAGCAAACTGTTCTTTTTAAATGCAAATTAGCCACCCTTTCTATAGAGGAGTTGCAAGTCTTCTATTTAACTTATCTTTGGCAATAATGGATTTAAAAAATGCAAAGTCATAAGACATACTTATCATAGTTGGAAAAGACTTCATGTGAATTTTTCTCACAGGGTGCCTTCTCCAGAACATCTATTCGTAGCAGTCTATTAAATGTATTTGTCACTGATCCCTGATTATATTAAATGGGCTGAGTAGGTTTGCTAGGCCCCTGAGAGGCAGGCTACTTTCCCTGAACATTGTGTTTTCCACTCCATCATGATTACCACTGATACAAAACTTGTGTCTGGATCAAATACTTCAATTGCTTAGAAAATATTCCACCATCTTTCATTTTTGTGAATGTTCAAGTGGCTTTCCAATGCACTGTTAAGATATATCTAGGAAAGATATTTAGTAAGAAAATTGTATTTTCATTTAGTGACAAAACAACTTCGATTGGACTAATCTAATACATACCAGATTGCAAGGCAATTTGAGTCTTCCTTAAGACTGCAATGAATTCATATTTTATAGTGATATAACCTCACTACATTATTTCTACTTTGAAAGTTCCATTAATGTAACAAATTATTTATTCTGAATTTCTTACCACATTGTGATTCATATATATATATGTGTATATATATATATACACATATATATATATATCCAAATTGTACTTTGCCCAAACGTTTGTGATGCAGGATTACTACAGTCTGTAAAAATTAATATACCACTACCATCACCACCCCCTCTAGGTTCTCTTAAATGAAAGCACAAGTTTGGATTATACTGGCACTCCTTAGCTCTGCCATTTTATAGATGGTAACCCCCCCCCCAAAAAAAAAAAGAAACACCCTACTGTTTTCATTTTTCTTCTAATAAACTCAGCAGAAGAAAATTTCTAAACAGTTCAGCCTAGTGTTGATCTATGTATTGTTCGAGCACATTACACTATGCACATATCTCTATGCAAACTTGCCTCCTTTTTCACACTGTCCATTGAGGGAGAAAAGTGAGAGAACAATGCAAACAATGTTGGTTATGGCAACTGTGTGAGGTATCTCTTATACAAACAGGCAAAATGGATGGTATGCTGCTGTATATAGGTCAACCTTTGAAATAACAGTGTGGCTCATAGGCTGGACAGACAGATTTAGATTTGAAGTAACTATTCACCTCCTAAAGCTTTAAACATAGTTATATTTCAGACATTTACAGATGAATAACATAGCTGTACCATAGCCCTGTTTCAGCCAATTAAGACTATTTTAAGTAACATTGTATCCCTTAATTGAACTGAATGTTACAAAGAAATTGGATTAAATGAGCACACAGTATGAGTTCAGTAGTAAAATATAGCCCTATTTGTTCAAGTTGAAGATGTCAAATCACCAGTTTAAATATATACCTACATAGTAATAACAGTTCTTTTGGTTTCTCAGTGTACTGTCATTTCTAAAGATTGTTTTCACTGATTTTGTGCTAAATAAGGATAAGGAGGTGGCACTTTTTTACATCTGAAACTTTGTAATGTATTTTCAAGTTGCTAAGTATCTGCCCACATAAGGAGTAGTAATATAATTATGTTATGACATTACTAATGACAGGGAGGCTGACCTCTACCAACAGTGGGAGGGAAAATAATGGTCTCCACTGTTCTCTATGGTTACTTTTGTGGAATCATGTACTCTATATCCTTCTTGGACAACTAGTTAAATCAGAAGTAAAGGTACTCGAACCACATTTTACTTACCAGCCCTTATCAATTAAGTGAATAAGGGTAGGAAATATTTGGGATAATAAATGTTTTTCATAAAACAAACAAAATAACTCCATTTATTCAGCTGAAAGGGAAAATCCCATACATTATTTTTCATATTTTGTGCAGAAGAAATGATCTGTTCACAATTAGCCTGGTATTCATTTGTGGTACAATCCTTTAACATTATTTTACTTTTGAAGAAAACTATTATTCATCATCTCCCACCCACCCCCTTTTTTGTGCACAACTTTCTTTGATGATGAACTTTTATAGGGTATTTTCCTTTTCAAATCTTGTATGATCATTCTCATTCATCTAATTTATAAAATGTTTAAAACTCAGGGTTTTCAAACTCTTAAAGCTAGAATCAAATCATGTGTCAGTGTTTTAATTGATATTTTGCTTTTAAAATCATTGTTATTATGGTTCGAAGCCATTTTAGTCACATGAGCTCCAGACTGATCTAGCACATTATTGAGTTTCCAGTTGGAACTTGCCCCTACCTTTGGGATTGCTGAGACATTTATGAAAGTTTTTATACTTTTTGGTACCCTTTTCAGGATTGCTGCTCAAAATACACTTGCTTTTTTGGTATTGTTTGGGTTTTTTTTTTTTTTGTTTATTTGTTAACTTTATAGGTTAAGACGTCTTTAAATAGTTCTTTAAAAAAACCTCACAACTAAGAAGCAGAATATAGTTCTCTTTCAAAGGCTACAGATTAAGATATTGAAGCAAAAGGAATGCAAAATCCTGACTTGTCTATCTTGGCTTTGCTGGATACTTTATTATGCCAGTAGTCTAGATTTTAAACTTCTTTGCAAAGGGTTATCTCTGTAGCTTTGGAGAGCAATACTATCATTTTAAGAGAGCTATTCTATAAGCTGTTTAGTATTTCCACATTTTATGATTCATTTTAAGGGGTATGGAATGATTTTTCATGAAGCAATTTGATCTTTTGCCTAGTTAGCAAAAGAAACTGCAATATCAGAAAACTCTCATTTAAATATCTCTACAGAAACTAGTGCTTATACAAGCATGAAGCTTCAAGCAGGCTTTAGTAGGAGAGGTATAATTTATATGGCAACAAAAGGGGTAAGGTATGGAAGAATTAGGGACCTTACTGGATTAAAGATTCACTTTGTTCAAGCTACTGAGAGCTCTAGAGTTAAGTTTTTAGGAACTGGTTGGGCTTCCCTGGCCTCCCCCCCCACCCCCATATTCTTGCCTTTTTGAGAAAGAAAGTTTATGAAAGGGATGGGGGGACATTAACAAATGCTACATGACACCCTGTATAAATTTGGACTACTATCATTTGAGAAGTCATTTCATCTTGTAGTTCTCAACTATTGCTACTTACTGGTATCCCAGAGAGTTAGAGGTCCTCTTGGAGGGTTCATGTGCTGCTTTCTTCAAAATCTATTTTTTTCCTTAAAAGGATTTTCACCTAGAGTTTACTTAGGTATCCTGTGTGCGCATTTAGTCCTTCACAACTCCTAATCCCCCCCTTCCCTGCCCCCCCCCACTAGAATATGGAGCTGAAAGTTACTGGATCCTAATGGAAATCTCTCACCTCCTCATGCCACTGATATGTTGTATCTATTTTATGACTTTTCATTAATATAATTACTCTGATCAGAACTCTCCTTTCACTGGTTTTTCTTGCCTTTCATCTACCCTGTTGAATTTACAAGTAAAGTATTGGAATGAAAAAGCATATAAGGGATTCATTTTCTCAGCAGACATATACTAAGTTCCTACTGTGTGCAATGCACTATTCTAGACTTTAGGTTCCCAAAGAAAAACAGTGATTCTGGGAATATACTTTTATTTAAGGTTTAAGTGTTGTAATATATAGAATCTTTGGAGGCAGAAGCCCTGAATTCAAGTCTTTAATCAGACACATGCTAGCTATTTGCCCCAGAAAGCCGTTTAACCCACAGGGCTACAGGTAAACGTCTAAGATTATATATTATAATGAATTGGTGATCTGAGCAAATGAAGAGAATTTTTCCCACTTGGGAATTCCTTACATCGATATAGTCACAAGTCTGATCCTCCCACCCTCCATATAAAGGAAAGGTCCAGAGTGATCTTAGAAAATTTGCGGAGAGAGGAAGCATTTTCAGCTGAGGGAATGGAGTGGAGCAGGATATCCAGAAAAGGTTATTCTGGCCTCAGGCCTGAATAAGAAACAGCTGAGCTTCTCCTTGGATGAGGCTCAGAACTAGGAGTCAGGAAGACTTGGGTTCCAATCCTACCTAAGACATTTACTGTGACTTGCTAAGTCACTTAGACTCTTTTTGCTTGTTTCCACATTTATAAAAACGAGATCGTTGGACTCAATGGCTTCTAAAAATCCCTTTCCAGCTCCAATCTATAATTCTGTGATTCTGCTGAGACAAACATCTGAGTATCATACATCTAGAACTGTGTGGGATCTTAACAGTCATCTGTTTCAACCAACATTCCCATTTTGTGCATAAGGAAACTGAATTATAGGGGTGCTAAGTGACTTGCTCAGGAAGTAAGTGCCAGAACTGACACTGTATAGCATTGTGGAAAGAGCATTTTTAAGAGCACGAGGAATCCTCAATTCTAGTTCTAGCTTTGCCACTAATGGGTCTTATCACCTTGAATTAGGAACTTACTTTTCTTGGTCTTTAAAATGAAAGAATTGGTGCATGATTTTTAAAGCACCTTCCAACTCTTAAAACATTGTTGTTCTATAGAATTAAGATGTTTGAAGAAGTAAATTAATCAACCAATGCTATTGTTAGTTTTGCCTCATTGGTCCCTTTCTCAGAACCTTTTAGTGACTCCTAATTTCTTACCATTTAAAATGCAAACTTCTTATTCTTAGCCTGGCATTTAAGTTCATCCTCTACAAATATGGCTAAAAACTACCTTCTGGCTCACTCCCTTCCTCTCTCTCCCTCTCCCCCCTTCACACTCACTTTCTCTCTCTCTCTCTCTCTCTCTCTCTCTCTCTCTCTCTCTCTCTCTCTCTCTCTCTNCTCTCTCTCTCTCTCTCTCTCTCTCTCTCTCTCTCTCTCTCTCTCTCCCCCTTATTGCAGCCATTCCCAATCTTATCTACCGATATCCTGTCAGATAACTTTTGTATTTGGCTTGTTCCATTCTTGTTTACTCCCCACTAAGAAAATTCTTCTTTACATTCCTTAAAGGCCCAGCCCAGATACTACCTTTTCTGTGACACATCTCCTTAGCCATGAATTCAACTTCAATTCAATTCAACAGACATTTATTTAAAAACATACTATAGTGGTTCTAGGCTAGATCTAGGGATACAAAGGTAAACTAAATAGCCCTTTCCCTCAAGAAACTTATATTCTATTGGATCCAAATAAATGATCTTTCCTTCCTTGAATCTTTCTTACTGTTCTATTTGTCCATCTCCTTATCAGATAACTTGTACTGGAGCTAGTTGTGTATTTGTCTTATTTCTCTCTTCTAGACTATAAATCAACTTGAAGACAGGGACTTGTGTCTCCTGTATCTCCAGCACCCAACAAGTTGCATTGTGCTGGAAGCCTCATGAATTGAATGAATATATTTGAGATAAAAAGTCTTTACATAATTACATTGAAAAAATTGGAAAATTACTACTATAAGACAATTCTCTTATGTCCAAAGTTTTGTAAATGACAGACCCTAGCTTAAGGATTTAAAGCTGGCATGCTAGTTGTTTGTAAGTGAATATGATATTGAACTGTTATTCATTATATGAATAGTAGTTACACATATAGTAGCATTGAGGCAGCCTTTCAGCTTATACCATGCTCTGATTTTTCTTCCATGGCAAGTGTGAATGAGAATGGCAACATTTCTTGGGCAATAATTAGACACCATATGTAAAAATTTAGTCTTATATACATATCTCTGCATATTTTCAAAATGGAAATCCATAATTTGTGAGTTTGATCAGATGCATTTCACCATTAAATATACTCATGTCATTCTTTTTTTTTTTAAATAGTATTTTGAGTAAGCTAGATCATAGTTAATCACAGCTAACAGATCTTGTGGTAATGTGTGTCACAGCTACAGTTTTTGTTCTAATTTAAATTTCTGACATTTTTATGGTCTAATTTCTAATATTTGTTTAACTCTGAATGCTTACAAAAGCTGTAATAACTTCATGTAACACTGGCCTTGCAAGTATCAGTCATTGCAACAATGCATGCCATTTATCTCCCTTCTCCTTTGAAGTTAAACCATATCTCCGGTGAGAGAGCCTATGGCAGCACTCTTCATATTGTTGGTGCCCACAGCAAAGACAATAGCTCTTACTCTTGATCATGAATTTTGTTCAGTGGACTGACTGCTGGAGAAGTGAACTGCCAGGATGCTCCAGTTTCTACCTACCCTAATGAATTTGAGAGATTTTTGTTAACAAAATTTGTTAACTTGGCCCTGCATGCCAAGTTTCAGCCCAAAGAGCAATTTCTCATTAAAAACAGTTGAGTTATAAACTGCTTAAAAACGTGGTTTATAATGGAAGTGCCAACAGACTGTTAATTATAGCAGCACTTCCATAATACTTTAAGACATGGAATTCACATTAACCTGAATGAGCTTTTCCTGGTTATAACATGTTTCCCTACAGCATTCATTTTGAAAATGGCAACATCATAATGTTCTAGGCTTAGATGCTGATTGTATAGCAGGAAAAAGGTTGGGGGAGGGGTGAGGCCAGAATGAAAATCTCTTTGCTCATGCGGGGAGTGCCAATATTTCCTAATACCTTTTCTTTTGATATATGAAGAATTTAACTTACTTGATTAAATTTTTAAAGTTAGTTAAAAAAATCTATCCCTACATTTTAATTATATATGAAACATGATTGTGTGTGTGTGCACATATATTATTCTAAAGGCCATTTTAATGCTTTTGGGGAGGTTGCCCATTTTTCATTCTGCATGTAAAAAATGTGCAATACCCAAGCATCTAATATATTTCATTGCTTAGTTAAGAGAAGTCCTTCTCTGACTGTTTTATAAGATTTCCTAGATAAGCAATAGAAATAGATGCCAATAGCTTTGTTTCTTCCTAGGAAAATTCAGAGCATTCCAAGATACAAAACACTCTTGAATGTTATGTATGTCTGACAAATCCAGGTTAGTGCAAATGTCAGATTCTCTTAGCATTCCCATTCTTGACTGGTGTCGCCCATCATGCTCCTTTTGAAGGGGGAAGGTCTTTCTCACAGCTGTAGGTTACCTAACAGAGAGGCTGATTTTTATTAAATCATATTGTTGTGTCCTATGGTTATGGAAGTTTCTGTGGATCATAATGCCTGAAAGGACTATACTTGGGAATCTTGGAAGAAAGGAAATTATATTAGCTAGTGGAATACTCTGGTTATCTCCTTTATTTAAGGAAGTTAAAGTAAATATCATAGCTAATGTCATATTCTAAATCAAAGAGTCTAATCTAAAAGAGCCCCAAATCTACTCCCTTTTGGGGACACTTGTGGAGTTTCTTCTCAAGAAATGCCAGTAATGTGGGATGGAGATTAAAAAACCCAAACATTTAGATAAATAATGATTATTCGCTAGGCAAAACTGAGAGAGAGAGAGAGAGAGAGAGAGAGAGAGAGAGAGAGAGAGAGAGA
>NC_058130.1:510771645-510791084 GCF_016433145.1 Gracilinanus agilis
TTTTTTTTTCTTGTATGTATAATTATTTGTTTTGTATGTATATATATATATATTTTTATATTTTCCCCATTCACCACCATTCTCATTTTTTCTTATATTCTTTCTTTTCCTTCCTTCCTAGCTTGCTTACTTTCTTCCTTGCTTCCTTCTTTCCTTCCTTCTGATATGGGGGGTATAGGTTTCCTCCTAGACACCCCAAATTCCAGTAGCATTCCAGGTAAAAAAACAAACTTAGGAAATTATTTTTCTGATCCTTGAGAGGAACATTCCCCCTTGGACTTTCCCCTAGATCCTCAATTAACATAGTTATACACCTCCTAGTTTCACTCAGATAAGCATTGAGTGGTACCTAATTTTATCATCCATCTAATCCCACAGATCATTTCTTATACCCCCCACAATTGAATGAATTACCTCATTCCTGATTCATCCTATCCTCCTTTTCTTATCCTGTAACCCCTCCTGTCAGAGGAGTATAAATATCTCAGCTCCTCAGGGAGACAATGTTCCACCTGCATACTGTCTTCTGGCTGTTCAACTGGCTTCCAAATTAATAAATTTCTCCCTTTATTTTTAACCTAAGTTTTGGAGTCTTGCATCCTTTTTTCCCAGGAAAAAGAAGGTTTTCTTTTTATCTCCAAAGGACACATAGTGGCACTTAAGCTTAAACTTTAGGTATTTTGGCACTCATTCAGTACTCTGCATAGTATTCTTTTAGGTTAGTCCACCCAGCAAAAATATTTCCTGGACTAGGAAAAGATGGATAGTTCAGTGTTGATGTTGAAGATAATGATGATGATTTTGATGATGATAATGTTGTTGTTGCTATTTTTGATATTGTTGATGTGGTCATTGATGATGATGATGTTGTTGTTGTTGATGATGATGATGTTGCTGATGACATTGATGATGATGATGATTGAATTTGGAGTTGGAGATTTTCCTTCCATTTGAACCTTTCTGACCCTTCCCACTATAATGATTAAATTTTTCTTGGAGCCTGTCTCCAACTACTTTCACCCTTCCACTGTATTGGTCTTCTTGTCCCCTTCCAATGTGCTTCTTTATGAAATATAAAATTACCCCATTTTTTTCTTTTCCCATTTCTCTTAGTATTATCCTCTCTTTTTACTCCTAGTATATATATTTGACATTTCATCCTATACAGTTTGTTACTGTTCCCTCTAAGTAAATTTCTTCTACTTATGCTGTTGATAATAACAATTTTTAATATTTACGAATATCTTCTTTTCTTCTAGGCATACAAATTGATTGAACCTATTGGGTCCCTTAAAGAAAAGATTCCCCCTACGGCCCCCCACCCTCTCTTAATTACCTGATGGTGATTTTCTTGAGTTCTGTGTTTGGGCAGCAAACTCTCTGTTTAAGTCTGGTTTTTTTCTTTATGAATGCTTGGAAATACTTAATTTTATTGAATAATCATACTTTCCCCTGAAAAAATATGGTCAGTTTTGCTGGATAGTTGATTCTTGGTTGTAGATACAGTTCTCTTGGTTTCTGAAATATTGTATTCCATGCCTTCCAGTCCTTCAATGTAGATACAGCTAGATCCTGTATTATTATAACTGTGGTTCCCTGGTATCTGAATGACTTCTTCTTAGCAGCTTGTAATATTTTTATATTTTTCCTTGGTCTGGTAGTTTTTGATTTTGGCCATAATATTCCTGGAAGTTTTCAGTTGTGGATTAAATGTAGGAGGTGATCTGTGGATTCTTTCAATTTCCACTTTTCCCTCTTATTCAAAAATGTCAGGGCAGTTTTATTGGATAATTTCCTGTAGGATGATGTCCAAACTTTTTCTTTTGTCATGATGTTCTGGTAAACCAATAATTCTTAAATTGTCTCTTCAAGATCTGTTCTCCAGATCTTTGGTTGTATCAATGAAGTGTTTCATATTCTCCTCAAATTTTTCATTTTTTAAATTTTGTTTTATATATTCATGCTGCCTTGTGAAGTCAATTGCTTCTAGTTGTTGAGTTCTATTTTTTAAAGACTGAATTTCATCCCTGGCTTTTTGGTCATCCTTCTTCTTCTCATCTGATTTTCTTTGTAGATCATCTTTTGCCTTCTTTGCTTCATTTTCAAGCTGGTGAATTTTAGCTTTTAGGACTGACTTTATTTTCTTGTTTTAGTCCATGTATTTCCTTTTTCAAATTGTCTTCAGCCTCTCTTGATTGTTTTTCGAGTTCCTGAAGTTCTTGAGTTAATTGAATTTTGAGATCTTCCAAAGTCTGTGTCCAATTCGCTGGGGTTTCTTCCTCTTGAATTTCATTTGCTCTCTTTTCACTTCCTGGAAAGAAGCTATCAATTGTAATTTCTTTTGTCTTTTTCTGTTGTTTACTCATATTTTTTCCTTCTCTGATCAGCTAGTTTTAGCAGATGGATTTAATGAGCTTTGATGAAAGATCTTCCCTCATTTGGCAGTGGAGGTTTGTAGTTCTGTTCTCTGCAGTCTATGGGGGAGGGGTGTTGGAATTTCCCTGCCCTCTGAAGACTTCTTGTCTGTCCAGTTGATGGGATTAAGCCTAGATTAGTCTGTATTACTTAATGTGCCCTGAGGCTAAAACCTGGAGAGAGAAAAAAAAAAGGGGATTGGGGGGGACAAGATGGAGTGTTTTCACTGAGCTGTCCAGCAGTAGGGTCCTTCTGCTCTGTCCTGCATTTAGACCTGGTTTTCTTTCCTCTGGAAGCCCTTTGTTCTCTATCTTGATGTGGTAAAGGCTGTAGGTCTAAAGTTTTGCTCCATCAAAGCCACCATCTCCCAAGAATTTTTGCTGTTTTTCTCTGGCTTTCTCCTCTAGCCACCTCCCCTGTGCCTATGTTCAACTTCCCAAGTCCAGCATGGGCAAGACCCTCTCTCCTGGCTGGTGTGCCCTCCCACAAGGAGATTTCAGGGGCTGCTGGAGCCTCTGCACAGCCCGTGGGGGTGGGGTCCTAGGATTCCCCTTCTATACCCTCAGACCCAACAGTTAGGAATTCAAGCCTTTTACTTGGCCTACCTTTTGAGCTATCCATCAGTAGGATCCCTCTGCTCTGTCCTGTTGTTAGATTTGGTCCTCTTTCTTCTCGAAGCTCTTTGTTTTCTATCTTGGTGTGGAAAGTGTGTGGAGATTTTAAGATTTGCTCTAAGCCGCCATCTTCCCAGAATTCCCAAATGAGATTTTTTTGAGGGGGGGAGACATAGACATAATTGTACATAGTGGAGAATGATCCAAACTATAAGAAGAGAATGAAAATAAATGAAAGAGTGGTGAAGACAGATGGGACAATATGTTGGAGAAGACATGAGGGAATAAGATCCCATAAACAAGTAGTGGGGTTAGCCTTGGGAAAGAGTAAGACCATTTTATCATGTGAAACAAGGGTAAAGGAAGAGATACTGGCAGAAGGTTTCTGAGGGATAGGAGATGAAGAAGAGGAAATTCACAGCAATGGCCTCAATTTTTTTCTGTAAAAGATTAGGTAAAATTCTCAGCTACACAGGGTGAGGGGATTGGAAGTCATGGAAAGTTTAAGGAGGGATTCAAAGGTTTGGAATACCTGCTATGGACAGTGAATTAGTGAGCTAAGATTTGCATAGTAAGATTGCCTAGCAGCAGGGAGGACCCAGTTGAGGTTGTGTAGTATACATTTTTAGTGGACTTAATTAATTTAGATTATGATCTAGAGGGGTTCAGAATCACTGGGATGTAAAGGGCATGACCAGGTATGAAAAACTCATCATTGAATGGAGGACATTACTCTTCTTCCCACCAGAAACTGGAGATCAATCTGGAGGCAATGTAGTATGTGATATGAGGAACAAAATCAAATGGTCAGAGGCAAAGTCCAGGTTCAGTACTCTTCCTCCGTTCAGAGAGTGGAGATTAGTTAGGAAAGGACTCAATAAGAAAAACGTTGAGGCATAGCAAAAGAAGTCCAATTTCCCACCAAAGTTCCTCTTCTTCTTCCTTCAAGGGGGAGGTACAGCAGGAGATGAAAGACCTAAGGTCAAAGAATAAGGTCCTCTTTTTCTATACTGGAGTTTCTCCACTTTTCTATTTGCCAGAAATTACAAAGATCTGAGTTTAAATATGACCTCTGAAACTAGCTGTGTGACCTTGGGCAAATCACTTAACCTCTGTTTCCCTCAGTTTCCTCAACTATAAAATGTACAGAATAGCATTTACCTCCCTGGGTTATACTGAGGATAAATTAGATAATATATGTAAAGTACTCACCCCAGTGTCTCATACATAGTAAGCACAATGTAAATACTAGCCATTATCATCATCAACATATTTTGGTGTAGAATAAATTAATGAGGTGTTTTTTTTAAACCATTATCTTCCATCTTGGAAATAATACTATGTATTGGTTCCAAGGCAGAAGAGCAGTAAGGGCTAGGCAATGAGGGTTAAATGACTTGCCCAAGGTCACACAGCTAGGAAGTGTCTGAGGCCAGATTTGAACCTAGGACTTCCCATCTCTAAGCCTGGCTCTCTCCACTGAACAACCTAGCTGCCCCCTACTGAGTTTTTTTCTGAAGAATATATTTTGCAAGCAGGAAGAAAAAGATATCAGAATACACAATGTTTGAATCAAAATAGTGTTGAGTCTCTGCCACATATTTGGTAAGGACAGAAAGGGATGTTAAAAAGTGGAAGCAGACCATAATAAAAATAAGTATTACTTAACAGTCAGGAGGAAAGAAACATGATTTGGATGGGGTAAGGAAGGGGATGATTCAAGACAAAATCCAAACAGAAAGCAGAATCAGGTTCAAAGCCAGCAGTCCCCAAAGGTCACTGAACTGGTCAGGAGGTCACAGAATGAATTTGACAACAAAAAGTTTCAGACCTATGAGAGTTGTGCATGGAATATCCAAGAAGTCAGAGGGAAGATGACTGTTCCACACAAGGAATGAATCCAAACCAGCATCCTTTTTACACTAGAAATGTGTTAGCCTCCTCCTTCTTGAGATGTAATCACACAACTGTACACCATCTGTCCTCCATCATCCCCATACTCCTGAGTCAGAGATTGTTACTAAGTGGTATAGTCTTGGTGGGGAGCTTCCACTAACTCTGAAGCATGCAAATGGCCCATGGGAATGCTAAGTTCTTTCATTAGGACCATAACCTTCTCAGGTACTGGAAGTCACCTCCTCACAATATAAGTCTGGGATTCCCTTGAACTACCTTTTAACTCTAGTGGTATACAAATGATGCCTTCTCTTCATCCAGACAAATCTGCTCAACTACAGACCTGGACAGTTATAAGGCAATATACCAGCCCAGAAAGATGAGGGTAAGAGCTTTACTTACTTCACAATATTGCCTTAGGGCTGAGGCCATCCTCCCCAATGACCTCATATAAAATGGAATGGAATAGGGCAGGGAAGGATAAGCTAGATTAAGATGGAGAGGAGAGGAGAGTAGAAGAGAGGAGAGGAGAGGAGAGGATATTAATTCTAGAAGGAACTTTGAGGGAGGAATGGTTTGTATGTAAGAGAAACATAGCATAGTGCTCAGGACTTTCATTGCTATAAATATTCCTAATATTACACAAGAAAGTAAGCTAATATTTTGCATTAAGGAGTTAATGATTTGGTCTATTACTCCTCTTGGGATGCTGGATGTTAAAAGAAGGCAGTCTAGTATATTCACTCAATCCCTAACATCAGAACTTTGGGCAGGCACTGGAGTTCTTGCTCTTCCTTTAGAGGTTTATCAGCAAGATTCAAGAAGCAGCCAGAATTTTCTAATATGGCTCCACCAGTCATCAGGGAAAAAAATCAACCAGTCAAATGAAAGGAAAGGAATTGGAGAAGTGAGGATGGAGGGGAAACAACTTTAATATGGCAAATATATTTTAGAGAAGAAGCAAATTTTAAAAGTCCTTAAGAATGTAGAAATCAGGTTTACTGGTGTAATTATTACAATTTTTATGTTTTCATATACAAAAGAATATTTGAAGGGAGTGGTAGTAGTAGAGATTATATATCATCTTGGTGTCATATAGCATAGGTGTAATTTGAGAATAGAATTATTTGCATTTTGCTTTATATGGACATTGTCATTGAATTTTGGAGCCAGAAGCAACTTCATTAGGCCATCTAATTCAACGTGATAATTTCACTGATGAAGCAAATTGGGTCTCAAGACATAAAGTCATTTGCTCAAGATCACAAAACTCATTAATACTGTAGTTCTGAGGACCTAAGTCTTTTAATACTCATTCGAATCCTTGTTCATCCTTACTTTGTTCAAATGTAAATATAATGACTTCCAGGTCTAGATATAACAATCTATAATCCTCTCAGATTTTTTCTTCAAAATATGACCACATTGTTACATAATGGGATTATTCATAAAGAAATCTTTGTGCCAAAATCTTTGTTCTCTAAGTTCATGGACACCTGAGTAATGCTTTGAGGACTGATCCTGATCACACTCTTCTTTCCCCCTTCCATTCCTTTCCTTTTATTGCTTTATCATTGTGTTTGCAGCTAAGTGTTATAGCTGGACTCAGCTCAAAGGAACACAGAAGTGAAAGGCCCAGCTTAATGTTCCATTTGTCTGTATGATGATTAACAAATCATTTGGGATCATAAAATCATAGTCTAGAGTGGAAAGTAACCTCAGAAGCCATCTCCTCCATCCAAACTCCTCATTTTACAAATGAGGAAATCAAGACCCATGGTGAGTTCTTCAAGGTCACATGGGTAATAAGCATCAGAAATGGTATTTGAACCAAAGTCCTCTGACTTCATAGTAAGAATTCTTTCCTGCACCTCAATTTCATCACCTGTGAAAATTGGAATAATAATCCAAAGAGTATCTGAGAAATATTTCATAAGCCTAAGAGAATCAAAATAGAAAATGCATTAAAAAGTACTTTGTGGAACTTAAAGCATTATATAAATGTATCTGCTACATTATGAAGAAGGAAAAACATTTCATAGCTAAAAGAGCCTCCAGATAATCTACTGATTTCAAAGAATCAGCAGTTGAAATTTGTCCCCATCTAACTTTCTCCATTGACATTTGCAAATGTCATCATTTCAGTCTATTCTTACCTTCAATAATCCAGGAAACTAAAGCAAGAGGCAGATGAAAAAAATAGCTAAAATGGATTTCTGTAGATAGACGATCCCTCAAAAATGATATAATCAACAAAGAAGCGGCACCTTCACAGCCTCAAACAAATGGATCAGAAGTTCCAGATTCCCAAGTTTCTCCAAATTATAGTTTAGCTCTGAAGCTCTTCCTGGCTAAATCATTCCACTTCCCTGGACCTTGGTATTCTCAACTGTAAAATGAGGAGATAAAGTTTCTGGAGTTTCTTCTAGTTCTAGATATAAATCCTTTCATTCTTAGGTTCGGTGTAGGGCTTCTCCCATCCATCCCTAGATTTTTGTGTGCTAACCCTTTCAGACATGCAATCTTTCCCAAAGAGGTCCAGAGTAGCAATGTCTACGATTCCCATTTTTGCCTTATGAAAAGTTTTTAGCTCTTAAATGAGTTATTTGTTTAAAGGATTTCTAAGTGAGGCAGCTGGGCAGGAAAATGTCCCTTTGAAACACAAATGGTGCCAATTGTTTTCATTTTAAAAACTGTATTTTCTGGTCTTCTCTGGATCATGGCCAGTGGGGAAAGGGAGTAGTTAAGGACTGGCATTTACTGAGGGACCCTCTAACCTGTAGCTTTCAAGTTTTTTGTTGTTGTTGATACACATTTGTTTTTAAAGTCAGGGGCTATTTAATTCTCCTGTTTAGTTTATTTTAATAATAAATAAACACTCAAAGAAGATATTGTTGGATCCACACTTTTTTAAAAAAGAGCCCTTAGTTTTATTCTTAATTTTTTCAGTTAAAATAAAGAATTACAGTTAGAAAAATAAATCACTCTTTCCTCCTTCAACCATGTGACAGAGAAAATCTTGAATTGTATATTTTCTTGAAAATTGTAGGTCAGTAAAGCTACTCAAAGCACCTCAAGCCACTTTATAACCCCCCAAAAGCTTGTTTACTAATAGTATCAAGGAGAAAGAAAGTCATAGTTTAAAAAATTGAAAAGAGGCACCTTGGCAAAACCAGGATGGTATCCTCCAAACTCAAATGAAGCAGGAGACTGTGTGACAAAATACCAACCCCAGAAACCATCATTCTAAGTGTTCAACCAAAATATGTGGGCAGCAGGGTAGCTCAGTGGATTAAGAGCCAGGCCTAGAGATGGGAGGTCCTAGGTTCAAATCTGGCTTCAGGTACTTCCTAGTTGTGAGATCCTGGAGAAGTCACTTAACCCCCAATTCCTACTCCTTACTGCTCTTCTGCTTTAGAATATTGGTTCTAAGGTGGAAAGTAAGGGTTTAAAAAAATTCAAGGTTTCTTGAGTGTTGTTTTGATAACACTGCTTTCTCCACTTTCTCCACCTCTATCTCATTTCTCTTTAGTCCCCTTTTGCTGGATTTTCATTCAGGTCACTTCAAGCTCTGCTCTGGGTCTTCTTCTCTTTTCCCTCTAGACTATTTCATTTGGTGAACACATGAGTTCCCATAGATTTTGTAATCATCTCTAGGTAGATAATTCTCAGATTTACTTATCCTCTCCAACCTATCTCTTGGTCTCCAGTCTCATAACCACCAACTACCCATTGGACATCTTGAACCAGAAATCCCATAGACATCTTCGACTCAACTAGTCTAAAATTAAGCTCACCCTCTTCCTAACTTCCCCATTATGGGGGAAGTTCACCATGTTGGTGAGCCTATGGCACATGTGCTGGAGCATACCAGAGAGACCTTCTCCCCTCCCCCTCTCCACCAAGCCTGAAGCCTTTCTCACATCACTTGCCCCTCTGCCCTAGCAGCCCAATGGGAATGCTTCCTCCTCTGTCTAGAGTAAGGCAGGGGCTCACATGCAGTGTTAGGGTTGCAGTTTGGGCACTCAGTCTATAAATGGTTTGCCATCACTGGTCTGGAGTATCTCCATCCTCCAAGTCACCTAGCATCACAACCTACGTTCATTTCTCAACTTTATTTGTTATTATTAAAGGTTTTATTATTTATTTATTTATTTGTTCTATTGTTCATTATTTATTATTTTATTATTGTTAAAGGCTGTTATCCTTTGTACTCAAAGAGGACGAAAATGACATCACTGGGTGATATCTTTTTTGGTTCACACATAAATTAGTCTTAAGCAAGGCAGAATTACACATCATCTAAATCTAGTGGCAGAATAAAAGTCAAGATGATGAGTGAAGACTAAGGATGCAGCAGATGACCCTGGCTTCTTCAGTGTCTAACCAAGCTCTAAGCACTCTATAGTGCCTGTTTCCACCACCTTCATGGCCATTGGGACAAATTGTCCTCATCTGCCTCTTCTGCCAATGGAAGTCTTCACATGCCTGGAGTAGACATTCCCCTTACAAACTGAAAGATTTGAGGCCCATCAGTTACTCTCAATTTAGTTTAAGCTCACTTGCCAAGACAATTTGCAAGGATGTGACTGCCATACATGCTATGGAGTCACAAGTGAGAGTTGGGTGGCAAGAGGACACCAAAGAAGGAAAGCATCCCTGAAAAGAACTAGGAAGGCTCTCACACCAAAAGTACTAATCTTCTCTGAACATGCCCTACACCCTCATTTCTCAACTAGTCACTATAAACCTCCGCACATCATTAATCTGTTGCCAAGTCCTGATGGTTATATTTTGATATCATCTCTCATGTTGCCTGCCTTCTTTCCTCTGACCCCAGTCAGTCTCACTCCTCATTAACTTAAGCCTGGACCACTGAAAGAGCTGCCTCAAAACTTAGCTTGCCTCAAAACTCTCCTTACTCATCTATCAAATAGATCTTGCAAAGTATATGTTTGACTATTTGTTGTTATTGTTGTTCAGTCCTTTCAGCCACTCAAGTCCAACCCTTTGTAACTTCATTTAGAGTTTTCTTGGAAAAGACACGAGAATAGTTTGCCTTTTAATTCTCCAGCTCATTTTACAAATGAGGAATCTGAGGCAATCAGGTTTAAGTGACACGTTAGAGTCATATAGTTAACAAATAAGTGTCTGAGGTCAAATTTGAACTCAGGTCTTCCTGACTCCCGGCCCACTATCCATTATGCCACCTAGCTGACTATGTTACATTCTCATTAAATAAGTTCCAGTACCTCTTTGCTGTTCCTTGCAAAAATATTCTATATTCCTGCTCTCTACTCCCTGAATTTTTACTAGCTGTCCCCCAGCCTTGGAATTTTTTTCCCCCTTTTCATCTCTATTTCCTGGCATCCCTGGATTCCTTTGAGATTCAGTTCAAGTCCCACTTTAGCAAGGAGGGATTTCCTAATCCCTTTTAATTTCTTCCCTTTGAGATTATTTCCAATTTATGATGTACTATACATATATACATATATAATTATCTGTGTATTGTCTTTTCCATGTGTATATGCTCCTTGAGAGAAAGGATTGTATTTTTGCTTTTCTTAGCACATAGAAGGTGCTTAATATTTGTTTGTTGACTTGACTTGTTGTAGGTGTTTTTCAATTCTAGTTATATTTGGAAGCTATTGTGAAATATCTTTTCTAAAACCATTCCTTATGGCTATTCCTTTCTTTAAGCAAAAAAAGCAAGAAAACTTTAGGAAATAAAAGGAGGGGAAACTTTAAGGTGTTTATCTTCAGTTGTTTATGTTTCTGATAGAATTTTCCAAGGTTTTCCAAAGCAAGGCATAATTGTAAATTATGGATTTTTAATGGTAATATACATTGAATAGGCCAGACTTATGAATCGTGCTTACTGCCAATAGTCCTACTCTGGGAGTGGTTTAACCCAATTTTATTGGTAGCTGCATTAACACTTTTATTTTCAAGGATGATATTAAGTGCATAGCTCCAGGGGATTAGAGGATACCTTAGGGATGCCAAGAGTTAATCTACTCCCTAGGAAGTACTCAGCTTGGCCATAAAAAAAAAAAAGAAAGTACCTGAAACCCATAAGAAATCAAGAGAGAATTAGACAATGGACATTGAATAAGTTGACTATTTTCTTCCATCCTTCCATTTTTTATTTTAGTTTAGTTTTCATGAAAATCTCTGTGGTAAAGCTCAAAGTAATAGTTATTCTGGTAGCCATATGTTTATACTTGGGTTTCTGATGTTTAAGCGAGTGGGCACAGTGGCAAAAGAAAAAAGTTTACCTTTACCAATTGTAGGCTGAGCAAGTCAACATTTTTTTTTGATGCTCAAAGAACCTGGATTTCATCAGAGTTTAGAACAGTGGTTCCTAAATTTTTTTGGCCTACCTCCCCCTTTCCAGAAAAAATATTACTTAGCCCCCTGGAAATTAATTTTTTTTATTTTAATAACAATTAATAGGAAAGATAAATGCACCTGTGGCCATCACCACTCTCCTGGATCACTACAGCACCCACCAGGGGGCAGTGGCACACACTTTGGGAATCACTGGTTTAGAGCTACTTGTGTGGAAGCTTCCTCTAGTAAAACCAATGGACAATAAAGGCCCTTATTTCTTAGAAAATGAGAATATAGATTTAGAACTGGAAGGAAACTTAGAAACTCTCTACCTTAACCCCTCATTTTACAGATGAGAAAATTAGCTCAGGGAGGTTACTTACTCAAAGTCACACAGGTAGCAACAGGAATGGATTGTGAACCCATGTCCTCTAACTCCTCTCCATCACCGGCTCCTCCTTTGTAACTAAGTCCTAAAGAGTTGCCTGAGGCAAATTAGAATTATGTGATTTGCTTCATAAATATGAGGCTAGAGAAGAACCCAGGTCTTGCTGATACTTTGTCCAACACTCTCCAAAAAACCAGGCTTCCTCATTTTTAATTTTTAAAAAAAGTAAATGTGCATTTGTCCATTTGGAGAATAAGCAAAAAACTTACAGACATAATGACTTTTGAAAATAGTTTACCTTTTTTGTAACAAAAAGAAAAAATAGAAAAAGACATTTCATTCAAAATTATTACAGAACATATGAATAATCTTGGAGTCCAGCTGCTAAGACTCATGCTGAAATGAATACAACTAAAAAACACTCTTTACAAAAATTAAAGACAAACCAAAGTAACTGGAAATGCTTTAATTGCTCATAATCAGATAGTGCCAATGCAATAAAAATGACAAAATGATTGAAATTGATTTGCAAATTTAGTGTCATACTAGTCAAATTGCCTAAGGATTACTTTATAAAACTAGAAAAAATTTTAACAAAATTCATATAGAGGAACAAAAGCCCAAGAGTTACAGAAGAAATAAAGAACAGTAGGAAGGAAATGAGTCTGACAGTAGCAGGGTTTCCAAATATACTACAAAACAATAATCATGAAAATTATTTGGCACTGGTTAAAAAATATAAAAATTGATCAGTGGAATAGATTAGATATATAAGCCTTAGATGCAATAAACATTGTAGCATAACTGTCGATGAATCCAAGGACTCCATTTACTATGGTAAGAACTCATTATTCAGCAATATCTATAGAGAAGTTAGAAAGTAACCCACAGAATTAGGTTTAAATAAACAACTCACACCATATACTACAATAAGTTCCAAATGGAGACAAGCCTATTTATTTTATTTTATTTTTCATGGCAACACTTTATTCTTTAAGAAGGACAAGGAAATAAAATGATTATGAATCAGAAATGACATAACAAAAGATTGTATAAGAGAGTAGTGTATTGTTCCTACAATATATGAAATAGTATGAGGAATATAGAAAATCATGAGATTTTTATCATAACCAATAAAGTAAGCAGATCCTGAAAAATGATATACACGATCTCTGTAACAATGTAAATGAAAAGAACAAAGGCCTATTTATTTTAAAAAATCAGATAATAAAAATTAGAGGGTCAGAGATAAAGATATATTTCAAACTTAAGAGAGGAGAATTCTTGATGGGGGGCAGCTGGGTGGCTCAGTAGATTGAAAGCTAGGCCTAGAGATGGGAGGTCCTAGGTTCAAATCTGACCTCAGACACTTCCTAGCTGTGTAACTCTGGGCCAGTCACTTAACCCCCATTGCCCACCCTTACCACTCTTCTGCCTTAGAATCAATACAGAAGAAAAGGATTTAGGAAAAAAAAAAGAATTTTTGATGAAACAAAAGAGAAAAGGAAATTGCAGGAGGTAATATGGGAAATTTTAATTATACAAATTTGAAAAGCTTTTGACTGAACAAAATTAATGCCATTAGACTTAGAAATTAAACTGTTAAGTGGGGAAAATCTTTGCAGAAAATTTCTGTGATAAATATCTGAAAAACAAGATATATAGAGAATTTATATAAACATGGAATAATAGCCATTCTACCGTCATATAGTCAAAGGATATAAACAGGAAGCTTTCAAAGGAACAAAGGCAGGCTTTTGATAGTTAAAATGAATTTAAAAAGCATATCAAATCACCAGTGATAGAGAAAGAAACAATTGTGAGTTTCTACTGTACGCATATCAAAATGGCAAAGACTTTTTTTTAAAGGAAAATGGCTATTCGTTGGGTAGGAGGTTATAGGAAGATGGGAACACTAATGTATTATTGTTATAATTGTAAACTATTTGGTGCAATTATTCTGGAAAGCAACTTGGAACTATACCCCTAAAGTCATTAAACTGTGAATACCCTTTGACCCAGGAATGCAGGTAAATAGATTTACACTCCAAATGTGTATTTTTAAAAGAGGGAAACACAGGAGAAAAGTATTAATTGAGGAATGCCTCCATAAATTAGAGTACATGAATGTATTGAATATTATTGAGATGAAAAGACAGTAATAATGATATTTTTAAAAGAAAGAAAAGAATAAATGAAGCATTTTAAAAAATAAACAGAAGAGAGCCAAAGAAAGTTCAGTAGGAGATGGGTAAATAGGACAGTTTTAGAATAACCATGCTAAATTTGAAATATATTAAAAATAAATTTAAAACCCAAGCTATATACAATGGAGATTCATGGTTTCTTAAAAAGTCCTATTTTCCTGTTCTTTTTTATATAGGAAAGTGTTCATGTTTCCTGCTATTTATAAATTTTATATTAAAAATGCACAAAATTCAGTCCTTTGTTAATTTAATTCTCTGAAACTTGGATTTTGCTGTCTTCATTTTTATATAATTAATTCCCTTTAAAAGTACCTAGGACTGTCTATAACCATTATAATCTTTTGTAATTTTGTTAAGGAGGAGCTCTTCAAGCAACGGTACCTTCAAGAGTTTGGATGGGAATAGCTAGCCTTGGGCAGGCTCATTCAGGGAAATTATATGTGACACAGAGTAATTTCTCTGGTCAACTATTTAATACTTTGCAGACCTTTTCCTTTTACTCTTAGCTCTTGAAAGAAATCTGCTAGGCCTGAGTAACAGAATGTTTTTTCTCTTAGCTATAGCTACATTGCATGATGTCTCCTCAAATGTAACAATACATTTCACCTTCCAAAAAACACCAAGTGTCACAAACCACTTCTTGCGAGTAAAATGTCTTTAGTGTGCATTCATGTGAATATGTAGGTATGTCTGTGGTCACGGACAGAATTATGGAGTCTTAGGGACCTCAGGACCTTGTATTACCAGATCAAAGTGCTAAACAAGAGGCCTTCTAGTCCAGCCTTTCATTTTCTACATGAGGAAAAAGGCCCAGAAAAATTATTTGCCAAAGTTTGCACAGGTGGTAAGTGACAGACTCAAGATTTGCCAAGCCAAATCCCCTCATTCTAATCCATCACTCTTCCCACTGCACTTTTGTGGGGTTTTTTTGTCCCCATTGTTTTACTAACTGAGGCCCAGGCTTGCCAAAAGGTTAATTTAAACAAATTTGTACTTAACGTGTGATGACATGAGAAACTAAGAAATCTTATGATAACACTTTAAAAAATCGACATTGTCTTTTTCACAAGGTAACTCGGCTCAACCAAGAGAGTCCTAGATCTCCACCCAAATGGAAGTTCCCCAAAATTTCTAGTGTGGCAAGCTGGGAATAAGGACATGACAGAAACTGCTAGTTCCTTTTATGTTGCCTCCTTCCCAGAGCCTTATACTCTCCTCAGCAACCTGATGTAGGATTGGCATCTTCCATTTCTCTCAGAGATGATAGGTAAGGAGGGCCCTTGAGGCAATTGTAGGGCTCCAAGATATCAAAGAGACCAAAGACAACTGAAGAGACTGAGGACACTCAAAGGGCCCTGCACTCTCCTCTCTCACTGGCACCAATTCTATCCTCCAGCTCTCCTGGTTCAGTGCATTGATCTCCACTAATGAGGGAAAAATCCCTTACCAATGGGCTTTGGGACCCAGGTTATATTTTTTTATACATTTTAGAAGTACCATCACTTGATTATGCTTTTCTCTATCTTTTCTGTTTTTAAAATGAAAGAGGGAAAATAATGAGTGTAGGAGATGTTAATTTAAATACTTCCTTGAAATTAATTCTCCAGAGAAACTTTGCTAGAGGGTCAGAGAGTTATGAGACCACCTGGCATTGTCAGGACGCTAGGCTATCATGAGTTTGTCTCAGTTAAATTAAAAACAGGAAAAAAGCTTTCAATGATTTCCTACAAGACCATGGATAGGCAAAGGGTTCAAAACATTTGAACTCCAAAAAATATGAGTGAGTCAAATGAAGAAGTATTTATTAACATCTTACTATGAGCAGGACAGCTAGGTGGCTAAGTGAGTGCCAGGTCTTCAAATCTAGCCTCAGACACTTCCTACCCTATGTGACCCTGAACAAGTCACTTAACCCCAAATGCCTAACCCTTAATGCTCTTCTAATTTCAATTTTTAAAATATTATTTATTTTTAATTGAAAATTTTTATTTAATTAATTGATTTAGAATATTTTTCCATGGTTACATGATTCATGTTCTTTCCCTTCTTCCCACTCCCCTCCCATAGTCGATGAGTAATTCCACTGGGTTTTATATATGTCATTGATCAAGACCTATTTCCATATTATTAATATTTGCCTTAATGCTCTTCTACCTTGGAACTGATATTTAATATTGATTCTAAGACAGAAGATAAAGATTAAAAGAAAAGAAAAAAGATCTTACTACGTGCAGCGAGCCTTAGAGTTTGGTCACGAGTCAAAAAAAAAAAAAAGAATGCCAGAATTGAATTTAAAAAAAGGGAAGAGTTGAGATTTAGTGGAATGAAGTACATAAAATATGTAGAATTGCTTGGGATTAGGGATTTTTCCCCTTTTAATCTTTTTTTAAACATTTATTAATATTCATTTTTAACATGGTTACATTATTCTTGCTCCTACTTTCCCCTTCACCCCCTGCACTGCCCCCACCCATGGCCAATGCACATTTCCACTGGTTTTAACATGTGTCGTTGATCAAGACCTATTTCCAAATCGTTGTTAGTTGCATTGGTGTGGTAGTTTCGAGTCTACATCCCCAATCATGTCCACCTCAACCCATGCATTCAAGTAATTGTTTTTCTTCTATGTTTCCTCTCCTGCAGTTCTTCCTCTGAATGTAGGTAGCGTTCTTTACCATAAGTTCCTCAGAACTGTCCTTTGTCATTGCATTGCTGCTGGTACAGAAGTCCATTACATTCCATTTTACCACAGTATATCAGTCTCTGTGTACAGTGTTCTTCTGGCTCTGCTCCTTTCACTCTGCATCAATTCCTGGAGGTCTCTCCAGTTCACATGGAATTCCTCCAGTTTATTATTCCTTTTAGCACAATAGTACTCCATCACCAGCATATTCCACAATTTGTTCAGCCATTCCCCAATTGAAGGACATACCCTCCTTTTCCAGTTTTTTACCACCACAAAAAGCGCAGCTATAAATATTTTTGTACAAGTCTGTTTATCCATGATCTCTTTGGGGAACAAACCCAACAATGGTATGGCTGGATCAAAGGGCAGGCATTCTTTTATAGCCCTTTGAGCATAGTTCCAAATTGCCAGCCAGAATGGTTGGATCAGTTCACAACCCCCCTTTTAATCTTATTCTATAAAATATCTCTTTGTTTACCCTTGACGATTAATAAACAATGAAATAGTATAATAGTCTATTATTCTAAATACTATTTTAGTTGGAAAGTGACATGAGTAGATCATGTGCAAATATGCAATTAGCCATATATACCTGATGAAAGCCTTGTCAAGTCAACCAATATTTATTAAGCACCTATTAGCGCAAGCATTATTGATAAGCATTTGGAGACACAACAAAAAGTAAAAAAGTCCTTGTCCCAAAGAAGCTTACCATTTAATGTGGGAGACAGAATGCCAAAAACTATGTTCCAACAAGACATATACAGAATGAATTGGAGGTAGTCTTAGAGGTATGGTGCTGGATTAAGAGGGGCTCAGAAAGGCTTCTTACAGAACCGAAGAGTTTAGATAAGGCTTGAAGGAAGCCAGGGAACCCAGGGAGTGAGAAGGAAGAGAATCCCAGGCATAAGGAGAGCAAGAAAAATGTTCAGAATAGGGAAATAGGCTCTTGTGTGAGGAACTGCAGTGAGGCCACTATCACCAGACCACAGAGTAATGTGGACTGAGGGGTAGTTATAAGAAGACTGGAAAAGTAGGAGGGAACCAGAGTAGGAAGGGCTTTAGAAGCCAAACAGGGTTTTATATTTAATCCTGGAGATGATAGGGAGCCAAAGAACTCCCTCTTGTTAAATGGGGGCATAGAATGGTCAGATTTACACTCAGGAAGGCTGAGTGAAGGATGTAAATGCCACTGTAATGGAGCAGGTATGAGGTGAATTGTTGGCAACATCAGAGGAAAAAGGTGAATATGAGAAAAATGCTATAAAGGCACAATCAACAAGATTTGGCAACAGATTGGATGTGGCACACAAGAGAGAGAAGAGTAAAGGACAACTCCAGAGTTGAGAACTTATGTGGCTGAGAGCTTGGGAGGACCCTACAGAAGAATCAAGAACTGGAAGATGTGGAGGGTGGAAGATAATGAGTTCAGTTTGGACGGGTTAAATTTAAATGATCTATTTGATATTATATGCAATTTGAATTGAATAAATAAATTGAATAATAATAAATAAATTGAATGAATAAAGTGCAATTTGAAATTTCCAATAGGCAGCTGATCAGAGGCTGGAGATCAGAGGAGTTAGGAAATTGCCTTTATTTTCTTTGCCATAACTTGCCATAACCTTAGAACATGTTCCTTAATTAAAGATTCATTTCACAGGGAAAAGTGAGCAACTGTTATAGTCATATTGATATATATATATATATATATATATATATATATATATATATATATATATATATATATATATATATAAATGGGCAACTGGGTGGTGCAGTAGATAAAATACCAGGTCTGCAGTCAGAAGGACTCATCTTCCTGAGTTCAAATTTGATCTCAGACATCCTGTGACTCTGGGCAAGTCACTTGACCTTGTTTACCCTAATTCCTCATCTGTTAAAATGATCTGGAGAAGGAAATGGCAAACCACTCCAGTATCTTTGCCATGAAAATCCCAAATGGGGTCACAAAGACTGAAAACAACAAATCAACAGTATCATACATAGAACTTAATGGGAAAACCTAAAGCTATTGATTGAAGTTAAACATCTTAGGGATGTGTACCCCTAGCATAAATTACTAAGCATTAGCCTTCTTCACAGAAATCCAAAGACAGAGATAGTGCTATTGGAGGGAAATCCCTGTCATGTTTGACCTTGTCACTTTTCATCACTGACCTACATAAAAGACCTTGCTAGAGGAATTTCCCTAGGGCTTCTGATTGGACAGGAAGTCTCATAGTTTGACAATAAGAATTCCTCCAAAGTGGGTCAGTCAAATAGTCACTCTCCAGACAAATATAAAAACAGTCTCACAGGTGTAATGAGTTAGTATGTCCAAAGCACTTCCAAGCTCCAGGGAGGAAAAACACTACAGAATAAAAAATGTTGGGTCCCACTCTAAAATTACTACATGCACATAAATCTTCCCTTTTAAATAATGAATCATAAGACTCGAGCAGTAAAATCGAAACTAGGTGAAACTCAAGAAACCAGGAAATAGCACCTAGGGTTTGTGATATTGGGTCACAGTTTATGCTGAATAACAAAGAGGCAAGTAAGCATGTAAAATAGCAGGAGGGGTGGGAGTAGGAGAAGTGAGACTGGAAGGAGTAGAAAGAACACCAGATTTGGACTCAGAGGCCATCAGATTGAATCCCAGCTCCGGCATTTAATATAGATGTGTCTTTAGGCAAGTCCCTTAAGCTGTCTAGCCTCTGCTTTTACATCTGAAAACGAGGAGAGGGAACTCAGAAGATCTCTAAAGTCCCACCTGACTATAATTCTGTGATCCTATGAGAAGAGGGAGGGGAAGAGAATAAGCATTTATATAACACCTATTGGATCCTCACAACAACCCTGGAAGTATGTTATTACTATCCTTTTTTACAGCTGGA
>NC_058130.1:510804876-510817590 GCF_016433145.1 Gracilinanus agilis
TGTGTGACCCTGGGCAAGTCACTTGACCCCCATTGCCCACCCTTACCAATCTTCCACCTATGAGACAATACACCGAAGTACAAGGGTTTAAAAAAAAAATGGAATTGGCCTTACATTCTTAGAAGGAAGTAACAGATATGGGGTGGTTACTTGTGGGTACTCAATTCATTTTAGGGAAAACTCTAACTGTTGCTCAGTCACAGACTCTCAGAATCATACAATCACAGAATTTCAGAGTTGGAAAGAACCTTAGAGGTCACCAGGACAACTTGAATCCAGAAACAAATTCCTTTATGGCACCAATCAATCAGCAAAAATTTATCAAGCAGCTCCTATTAGCCAGGCACTAGGGAGAGCAAAAATACAAAAAAGACAAAAATAAGGGTGTTAGACTCATCTGAATTTAGGTTACTGCCTTCCAATTCTAGAGTTATTATCCATCCTCTGATAGTGAAGTCACTACCTTTAAACTTTAACATCACATAATTCCCAACATACTGAATGAGGTAGTCTAAAAAGCACTAAACAAAACAAAAAAAGGGTAGTTGGTCTACTGGAAGAAGAACAAGTTTTAAAGTGTTGATGCACCAGTTCTTAGGGCTTCTGAAAGAAAAGAAAATACCATAAGCATTAGGGGAAATTCCAAACCTTTTTATCATCCCCAAAAAGTTAATTGAGAAAATATTAATAGCTACCACCAGCACATTGGTCTACTTTCTCATCTCTACCAAGTGTCAGAGTAATATACACATATGTGAAAGGAATTCTTCATGATGTGAGAAAGGGACAGGTAAGTTTTCTCAAAAATGATCTACAGCATCTAGTCTATTTTTGGGTTCTTGGGCATTTTTCAGTCATATCTGACTTTTTGTGACCTCACTTGAGGTTTTCCTGGCCAAGACACTAGAGTGATTTGCCAAGTCCTTCTACAGTTCATTTTACATATGAGGAAGCTGAGGAAAATGGGTTTAAGTGACTTGCCCAGGATCACACAACTAGTAAGTATCTGAAGCCAGATTTTAACCCAGGATGATGTGTCTTCCTGACTGCATGTCCAACACTCTATCCACTACACCACCTAGACACCTAGACAAAACTGACTAAAGAAATACTTTATGTGCTCATATTCTTTAATTAAAGGACTTTGATTTGATAGAGCAAAATGCCACTTTAAATGATCTTCTCCAATAAATTATCTACACATGAGTATGTCAAAATCATCCAAGATTCCTTGGAAAGTATAACAGTGAATTCAGCTTTGTTAAATAACCATTGCATTATTAATTAAACAGAGAAACATATACTTACCATGGCAGCTTCTCATGAAACTCCCAAGTGTAGCCCTAACTAGATTAAAACATAATTGAGACATGTTTAACAAAATAAATAAAAGTATAATAAAACATAATGCCAATTTGTGGTTTGTAAAGCCAATATATGGCCATAAAGGGTCTGTTTCTATTTGAGTTAGACACCATTGGACTAAATAACCTCTATGGTCCCTATGTCGATAAATCTATGATCCTAAGTATGTGGATAATGTTCAATCCCAGAACAAAATAGAGATTCCTTATGGATGGTGAGATCTTCTAGTTACTTCTGTCTTTATATGACATTGTACTGACTGCATCAACCCCCAGAATATTGCAGAACCTTAGGTAGATATCATATCTATAATTATTATATAAAGAGTTCAGTCTACATGTGAAAAAAATGGATGAGGAATACCTATTGTCCAGACACATGCTGCTCTATGGACAAACCAAAGATCATTCATCATCACATATCTTGGGCAGACATTGAAAATGAACTATGAGCCTGATCTAAAATTCAAGAGAAAGAAGAGATCAAACTGGATTATTTTGGGGAAATTGTGGTTTTCTTAATGGCTCCAAGCTTCTCCCTGAAACAAAAGCTTTTCATTCTTGTTTTCCTTTGTAGTCTAGCTTCTGATCACATCAATCAACTTGAAGTTGCTCTCTCCAAATTTACCAATGATTTTTTAAAATTAATTGTCCAGCTTAGTGGTCTTTTCTCAATCTTCCCCCCTCCCTTGACCAACATGCAACCTTTATCCTCATTCCTCTCTAGATTTTTGTGGCATCATTCTCTTCTGTTTTCTTTCTATGCTACCTCACTTAGCTCTTTCATTAGCTTCTTTAATCTTAGTGCCTTCTCTCAGAAATTATCTCCAATATATACTGAATAGGTGTATATATATATTGTGTGCTGGCACTATGCTGTGAGGATATAAATGTAAAGAATACAACAATCCCTATTCAAAAAAGGGTTTATAGACTAAGTAGTATGGGCATATATGTTTTGTTGTTGTTCAGTTTGTTTCACTTATGTCTGACTCTTTGTGACCCAATTTTGAGACTTGCTTAGCAAAGATCTTAGAATAGTTTGCCATTTTCTTCTCCAGTTCATTTTAGAAATGAGGAAACTGGGGCAAACAGGGTTAAGTGACTAGCCCAGGGTCACGCAGCTAGTGTCTGAGGTCATATTTGAACTGGAGGAGATAAGATTTCCTGACTCCATTCCCAGGATTCTGTCAACTGTACTGCCTAGCTGGGCATGTGTGTATATTCAGAATAAATATAAAAAGAATAAGTACAAGGTAGTTTGAGATGGAGGGCACAAGCAGCTGAGGGATTAAGTAAATTTTATGTGGAAATCAGAGCTTGAGCAGCATTTTGAAAGAAGAGAGGAATTCTGTAAATACGTGAAACCTGCCATAGATTGGGCAAGGACTGGGACTTTTAAAATCCTCACAGCAGTCTGAGTAGAGTACCCAATGGGCTTTGGGAAACTGGACTCAGTCTAGCATCCAATCTTGCCAAATCCTGCTCTTCTCAAAATAGTGCCCATGTCACAAATTAAGGGTGTTGATTTGGAATTAGGAATGTTGGAATTAGGAGAAGATCTCAGGAATCTCTTCTTCCCCATTATCTTAGCTGAGCATATATGACTGAGGAGCCCTGTCTTTGTCCTCCTTCAAACCGAATACAGCTCTGAACATCTCTCTCTGGAAAGTCGTTGGTTAACACAGTAGAAGAAAATAAAAATGTTCTCCAAATTCTTTTCCAAAGGCATTACTTACTTTCTCATGAAAGAAATAAGTAATCACTGACGGTCTGAAGTAGCACTCTCTGTGTGAGGTTAATTGAAGCAAGATAGTCCCTGTGAACCCTATAGAAATTTCCATCAAAAACAGTCTGGTAACTCCATCGCTGCAGATGAGGGTTTTTATTCATGCCTTCAGTAGGATTTGTATAATGCAGACATGACTCAGCTGATCCAGGTACTTTTCGTTCTTTTCTTCTGATTTCCATATTGTTCTGCATTCATAAAACTCTGAAGATGAAACCCCTGCTATGAAGGATGAGAGGCAGTTTCTGGGCTCAGCCATAATGCTGAAGTTAGAATTCCAGCTTCTTAGAGTTCATTTTGACATAAAGGTAGAGTCCAGGGACAGTTACAAATGTGGTTACAGAGTCTAAAGAATTATCCTTTTTGGCTGGTGACCACCCATGTCTGAGCTGAATAATCCCATGGCCAAAATGGCTAGCAGCTGGAGGGGTCCGAGGAGAATCAACAGAGAGTGGCCATGGTGCTGAGTCAGTATGAGTTCTGAAAGCAAAACCAAGTCTTTCTTTGGATCTTGATGTCTCCATTATCATTTATGAAATTTTAATGTTTTGTTCTGTGTTTTTCAGGATTTCGTTCCATATTGGAGATTGGTTTGGTTTGGTTTGTCGGGGAGGGGAGGGGAGGATTCCAGGTTGATATTTCAGTGCTTTCCATTCATTCATAGCTCCTTAGCTTGTCTTTCATAATCTCTCTTGACTATTGTCACACGATTGCCTGATAAAAGGGGCAGTATTCTTTTCCTAAAAAAGGCTTCTGGCTTTGCTTTCATAAGCTGCAAGGTTAAGAAAGTTCACTTGTGAATTGAAAAGAATGAGTTTATTTCCAAATACCTGGGCTTCTTGACAGGCTACTCTCTTTAATATGTTATCAAAACAGGAAATTCTTTCTGTTAACTAATCTCAATTTCCCATGTTGTCATTTTTTTGCTACTTCTATGGTTCCACATTTCATGGGCTAATTCTCATTTATACAATCATTTTTCTAGAAAAGTAGTGTTAGAAGATTTCATTTCTAAAATAGAATTTTATTACCTCATTGATTTCTATTATAACATTAGGGACATCATACCATAGAAAAAGATTCCTCAAAAGATGTAAAACATCAGAAAGGGCTTTGGCTAGGGAGTCAGAGGTCCTGTATGCATATCCATCCTTTCATGCTTACTGCCTGTGGTCCTTGATCCTTGGCTTTCTCATGTGTAAAATAAGGTGGATGAAAGACAGTCCTCAAGGACTCATGATGAAAAATGCCATCTGCCTCTGGAGAAAGATGGACTCTAAATGCAGACCAAAACATAAGCATATTTCACTTTCTTACTTCATTTTTTTTTGTTTTCAAGTTCTCTTCCACAAAATGACTAATGGGGAAAAATGTTTTACATAATTACACATGTAAAATCTATGTCAGAGTGTTTACCATCTCAGGGAAAAGGGAGAGGAAGAGAGGAAGAGAAGGAGGGAGAGAATTTGGAACTCTAAATTAAAAAGGAAATAATGTTAAAAATTATTTTTGCAAGTAATGGTGGGGAAGAATAAAATAATTTTTAAAAATAAAATGATCAAACTAATTGTTCTCTAAAATCCCTTCCAAATATAAATCTATGACTTGACCTTCACAAAAATTTGAAAAATAAATGACTGATGTGGTAGCCAACCCCATGGCGTGCTGGGTAATATTCTATACCATTATCATTAGGCTTTCCTCCATAGTCCCCACCTAACACTTGATTATTCCTCTAAAACAACTTACCATCTCTAGGATCTCCCTTCCTTCCAGTCAGTTTCTTCTGAACTACAATATGTAACAAGCATTTTTGTTCAATGTCTGGTGATCCTCCGATTTAACATGAAGTAACTTCATATTCATAAATAAACATTGTTTCCCCCCATTCTCCTCCTTGAAAATCCAAATGGCCAATAGAATTAATCTGTAATATCATACTTTCCCAGTCCTTTCTAATGCAGTACAGTTTAGGAGATCGTTCTAAATATTTATTCGTAGTTGGAATGCAGTGGATTTGTCAAATCCATAACTGACATTAAGCTCTTCCAAAGAGTGAAACCTATAGCCAAAAGAGGTAAGGAAGATGCTGCATTATAGAAAGAAAATTACAGGAAAACTTCAGTACTGGTAAGCTGAAAATACAACAGTTAGACAATAATAAGACGATGCTGTGTGAATTAGAATGAGTGATATAGTGGAAAGGCTTAAAATTAGACTTAAAAGACCTGGGTTCAAATCACAAGATTGGATTATTTATTAGCCCTGTGATTTAGGGCAAGTCTTCCACTCCTCTGAACTTCAATTTTTTCATCTCTAATATGAGAGGGCCCAACAAAAAGATCTCTAAAACCCTCTTCAGTTTTTAATCCTAAGAAATAATAAGTGATCGGCTATAATCTTGTCCAAGGAAATTGAGTTCAAAATTATTGTCCACTATTCCCTGAAGCTATTGATTTTTTTTTCAACTTTGACCAAAGAAGTAAGATGGTCTATGCTTTGCTCCCTGTAATTTAACCCTGACCTATAGGTTCAGATCTGTGCCAGACTTTGGAACCAGTCTTGGTCAGAAGGAATTTTTTAGAAGATCTAAACTAATGGCTCAGTATCAAAACTTTCTTGGGGTTGGTCACGGTCTGACCTTATACTTATATTTTAGTAATAAAGTTCTCATCTTGTTTCTAGTGACTATCTCTATCTTTAATCTTGATTCAGTGACTGTATCACTGCCTTGTTTCCTCACTGATCCTCACCATTATGGTTCCCTGCCCACTATTCCAGCTTCTTTAGGACTGGGGTCGTGCCTTGACAGGCCACCTTCTTCAATCCCTTCCCTGAATAATCTGTCTCTATCTTTGCTACTACTATTTGCCACCAGAGTTTGATGATAATACAATGCCTTCTTGCCCGGACCTTTACCTACTGCAGTCACAAGATCCTGAAACAGAATCTCCGTCAGTCAACTAACATTTATTTAGGGTTAGGGTTAGATCACCAACTAAGTGCCAGACCCTGTGTTAAGTACTGAGCCTTATTTCTTTACCGGTAAAGTAAAATAAGATAGATAATTTCAAAGGTGCCTTTCAAATCTATTCTCCTGTCCCTATATTTCCCCTATAAGCAAGGACATATATCTACTGATATCAAAGAAGGGAGGTGGCACAGTGAAAAGGGCAGTGAGCCTACAGTCAGAAAAACCTCAGTTCAAAGCCTCAGATAACTAGTTGTTACCCCGATAAAATACTCAGTCTATTTCTGCCTCAATTTCCTTAATTGTAAAATGAGGATCATAAGAGCAACTTCCTTAGATTTTCTGTTGCTAAAACAATTTATAAAACTATGGATTTTTCTGAGACCTAAGTACTAGCCATTCTCTATCTGACACAACTCACCATTAAAGTAGTCCCACTTATGACAGAAATTATAAGGAAGGATATAGAAAATAAAATCAAAAAGCACATGATATGTAGTAGCAGAGGCCATTGTCTTCCCTTAAAATATACTTCATCATCATGCCTGATTCTGATTGACTTCATGTGAGCTTTGGGAACAGCTTCTGAATATACAATACTATCATTTTATTCCATTGTTTGAAGTGAGGATCAGAGATAATAGGAATAAACCCAAGAATATTTCAAGGTTCTTACTGTCTGGACTTTCTCCTCCTTGTAACAGCAAGTAATTGTTATCATATTGATAGTGAAATCAATCAATGGCAGGATCCCCTGGAATTTATCTAATTCACTTGGTGTTGGTACTAGAGTTCACTTGGCCATTCCTTTCAAATGACTTAAAGAAGTGGGAAAACAGGACTGAAAGGTGCCCTTTTGGAGGAAACAGAAAAGCATCCAAGAAAAGTGAAATATATACTAGAATGGTGGTTTTAAACAAAACCCAAGCAGCAGACCAAAAAAAGAAAGAGCAGCTTAGAAACATTAATTTAGATATAAAACTGGATTTCACACTTCATTCCAGTTGTAAATATCTATTCCAGGGAGATAAGCACTCCTGGAACATTCAACCTAATTGTTATAGAATAAAGCCACAAAATAAATTTGTTGGTATCAGTTCTCCCCTTGGGCTCTGGAGACACTAGTTTTGTGTCCTCTTGGATGTGTAAAGAAGATAACCTTCTTTTATTTTGTCCATTCTCAAATGTCACCTGATGATTCCGTTTCAACCCAGATCACAAGTGCCTACAGGGAAGATGCCAGGTTAAAAAGGAAGGTGCCATAGTCAGGTTTTTGCTTTAGCCATCCACATAGTTACTACATGAGAAAATCACCAGTGTTGCTCAAAATCTGAGCTCAAAACAAAATTAATAAAAGAAGTAGAACTTCTATACTAAACCATGGCATCAGTCATTTTCCTCCCAATCTTGACTGCTTGTCCCCTGCTCCCTATCCCCCAGATACAACCATTTTCCCTTTGTTTTCTGCCATTATGGGCTTAGGAGGAAGAATAAATGAGAAGAGTAGAAGAAAAGTCAAAAGGAAACATGAAAGAGGGAAGCAGAAGAAGAGAATATTTAGATGTGCATGGAGCCAAAAGAGGTAGGTGTCTACAAGTGGTCTGTAAATATTCAAAAAGGAGGAGTCAAAATTAAATTTGCTGAAACACCTAAAGAGATACTCCTATACTTTAAGCATTACTTGTGCAATTGGCCCTCCACATTTCCAGCACCGTGACCACTTTCTGGGTGATACAGTCTACTACTACCTACCAACAACAGTAGAAATAGTTGTAGTGATAGTAGTAGTAATTGTAGAAGTAGCAGTAATTGTGATAGTGGTGTACAGTTGGAAAATCTTGAACCCCTAAAAACTACATTACCCAAACTTCCTTTCTGTATTATCCAGAATGCTTTTCCCTTTAAAGGTCCGTTTGTGTGGTCATGTTTGTATAAGTTCTGAGGCTCTGCCTTGTTCTTCCTCTTTTGCTCTCACAAGCGGACTGAATAGCTAGGTCTCTTACTTTAATTATTATTAACAAACTTTTTAAATATAATTCTTAGAATATTGGATATTAATTTTAAAATCCACAGTGGTAATGACAGTCATGATATTTTTTGAACAAGGGTGGCAAGAAGGTATCTACTATCTAAGAAACTTCTTAATACTGGTCTCCTCCCCTTAGAACTGAGGAGAAAATGGTATTTCTTACTGATCTAAAAGTTAATCATTATGTCTATTTTATGCCCACATAAATAGCCAGGCATCCTGGTTCTTTCATTCCTTAACTATAAAGCAATGAGTATTGGCCAAAGGAAATTTTCTGCATATGGTGTGAAGAATACTTGCTGATTGATCTATATTGGTTTGGGCCAATCCCACCCCCTTCATGAATCTATCCAAGCCCAACACCATTAGCTTTTACACATTCATCCCATTGTGAATGGGTACCAAGGGGCACATGTAATCCGCCCTCTTAAGTTGTGAGTAATAAGCCCTTTGTTTCCAAACCAAATATTCAGAATGCCTTTCTATCCTGAACTCCTACTGAAATCATATTTAATTTCCATGATTAGGAAGGAGAATGGCTGGTCCTAATTGGAAAGACTGAGAATACGAACATCAAAGCAATGTATTCTTTTCAAATAGACTTTTGCCCTCTCAAATTGCCATTATCAAGAGATGGTGCACTCATTTCTATTAATAGGGTGGTAACCCTATTAACATGTCTTAGCATGAGAACCTGTGACCAAGAATCTATGAGAGAGTTTGTGAAAAATGTAACAGTTAGGATATGATATCAATGGAAAGTTACGTTACGGTATCATTATCCCACAGCACTCTGGAGCAAAAACTAAATTATCAGAATTTGAACTTTAGAGCTCTAGGGCAAGGGTAAAGCCACTGGTCATTCAGGAATATTATTAGATGTGCCATTTGAGGTGAGCATTAAAGGACTTAACTAATGTGCTAAATCAGGCCTGCTGATAGCTATATGGCAAGGGATAGTATCAATTTATTGTAGGTCAAGAGAGGGGAACAGTGATTTTCTTTGGCCTTCTAGCTGTGTGGCCAGTAAGGAAAGCAGCATAGTTTAGGAAAATAACAACAATAACAATGTCATTTAGTGCACTAGTGATGCTTTATGCATATTTCTTGGAATGTACTAATAATTTTCTAGTCCATCAAGGCAAAATAATCCCTTCCTTTCAAACATCAACTTTCCCCCCTTTTAGGCAAAGATTTAGGCAGGATGACAAAGTCAGTGGGAATGAAGCTACAGCTGAAAAGACTGAGATAAATTATGACAGAAGACAATCTTTGCCTTCTCTAACTTCTCAAAAGAAAAATAAGGGCAAGTGAGGAGTCAACTGAGAGATTGTGCTATGAATCTCTTTATCAGGAGAAGTTCTTCTCACTGCTGCCTCTATAAGCCAAAAGGCCAAGATTAAGCATCCTATTAAGAGTTTAATAAATGTTTAATCTAATCTAATCTAATCTATTACCATTCACAATCATGACATAGAGTCCTACATTAACATATGATTAAACTTCATAGAAATAGAAGCAGAAATCTGTTTTTAAATTTGCTAATTATTCTTTCCTACAAATAACACTTGCCTTAATTTGACTTTTATATACAGGTTTCCCCTATATCCAAGCAAAGAAAGTCAACTCTTTTTATTCATTCATTCATTCATTCATTTATTATTAACATTAGTTTTTAGAATTTTGAATTCCAAATTCTCTCCCTCCCTCCAGCCACTCACTTACCCATTGAGAAGGCAATCAATATGATATCAATTATACATGTGAAGCCATACAAAATATATTTCCATATTAGCCATGTTTCAAAAAATAAAGTGAAAAAGTATGCTTCAATTTGTACTCAGAGTTCAACAGTTCTCTCCTTAGAAATGGATAGCATCAGTCCTTTGGAATCTTCTTGGATCTCTCTATTGATCAGAGAAACTAAGATTCTCGGATGATCATACATTATGATCATACACTACAACATATTATCATTACAATCATTACAATTACACCATTGCAATGTAGTTCCATTATACATCATTACATACAACATTACTGTTATTACATACAATATTCTTCTGGTTCTGCTTACTTCACTTTGCATAAATTCATATGTCTTCCCGCATTAAAAAAGCCAGCTCTAATAAGGTCTTATATGAAGTGTGTCAATGAAGTTTGCTCTTACCCAATTCCAGAATTATATACGGTAGGCTAGGAGAGCTGGTCATGCCAAAGAGGTCATATAGTCCAACACACTTATTTATTGTTGAGGAAATCGAAGTCAGTAGACTGTGTAACTTCTCCAGCATCATATAATCAGATAGGGGTTCACCTGGGACTAGAACACAGAGTCTTCAGATTTCAAGATAAATGCTCTGTCCATTATATTCTCTTCACTACTAGAATACCACAAAATTAAACTGTCTGTAGCTAAAAGACTTTTTCTAAAATGCAAAAATGTTACAGTGGGTTGAGTGGTGGAGTGACATGCTAAGTAATTACAATACATGAATATATTAAACACCCATGAAATAAAAGTCTAGATATTTAATAGTCCTGTAGCAAAGATCAAAGAAAAAGTTGGAAGAGACATTAGAAATAATTTACTACTACTACTACTACTACTACTACTACTACTACTACTACTACTACAACTAACTTCTCCCTCTCTCATTTTGCAAATGAAATAACTGAGCCCCAAAGTGGAGATATTACTTTCCAAGGGCACTGAGATATTGATTAACAGGGCTAGAATTAAAATCTACAGCTTCCAATTCTAGATCTAGTCCTATGTCCACAATACCACAATGCCTCTCTATAATGAAGAGAGCCTACAAACAATACAGTTCCTAAGATATGCCATCTCTGTGAAACCACCAAGAGTACTGACATTAAATGAAGAATTTACTTACCAGTGCTTAGCACAGTATCTGATATATAATAGGCACTTAATAAATGTTTCTTGCCTGGCCTTGTTTTGTCTTATCTTGTTTTATCTTGGATTTTACCAATCTATTTTAAGATGTTGAAAAATGCTCTGGAGTGTCAGGTGTGTCCTTTACCTTCATTAGAATTCCCTAATGCTTTTGGCCAGAAAGTTGTTGGTGAGTTGTTGGCAGAGGCTTAGGGAGAGAAATCTTGATTGCCCAGGAGATAAGACCAGATCCATCATATATTCTACTTCATTTTTCTACATTCATTTTTACCAGACAACCTGGACATTTCTTGTCATTCATAATAATATGAAATATCTGATTGTGACCAAAATTTAATTTGACATATCCTTTTAAACCTAGCCTGTATATTTGCCATAGCTTGAAGCTATGGCAAACCCAAAATAAAATAGCTCAGCAACAGTTACTTCCACCAGCTAGTAAAGGAGTCAGTCAAAAAGTTACATGATGAAATACACTGGTAAATTCATTTTTAAAAAAATAATCTGGTAACTGGTGCAGAAACATCCTGAAGGTATTTTCCAGACTGCATTCAAAAGGCAATTACAAATGATTTTGTATTTGGAAAAATTATCAATTGTTTCACATTTTCCACACCACTTCTCTAATTATCACAGATGATTAAGAGCTGACTGTGTTTTCTGAGATTGCAAATATATGTATATTTATGCCCACTCCACAGGTAGAATTACTGAAATAACTATATAATTAAAGCCAAAGTGGTTTGGTGAAGGCAATTACTTCACTTCTACTTGTGTAGAAAAAAAATTAAAGTGGCTATTACATTTTTGAATGGGCATTTGCAGAAGCTATGAAACTTGAGAGTTATTACTAATATATCGATAATTCACAGTATCCTAAGATCACAAATTTGCAGTTGGAAAAGATCTGCCAAAGAATCCAGTAGTTTGATAAGAGAGTGAATTTTTTTAAATTTTTATTTTTAAATATTTTACCATGTTTACATGATTCATTTTTTTTCCTTCCCCCTCCCAGAGCCAACAAGCAATTCCACTGGATTGTACAAATGTCATCACTTAATACCAATTTCCATATTATTCATTTTTGCCATAGAACGATCTTTTAAAGCCCAAACCCCAAATCACAAACCCATATATACATGTGATAAGTAATGTCATATGTTCTTCTCTTGCATTTCTGTTCTCATAGTTCTTTCTCCAAGAGAGTGAATTGTAAAAGAAAGAGGGGAGAGAAGCATATGAAAGTCTTTGGGGAACAGCAGCTAGATGGCTCAGTTGATAAAGAGCCAAGCCTAGAGATAGAAGGTCCTAAGTTCAAATCTGGCCTCAGATATTTCCTAGCTTTATGACCCTTGGAAATTACTTTATCCCAACTGCCTAGCCCTGTGTTGGCAAACCTATGGCATGTGTGCTGGAGCAGGCTGCTCCCCTTCCTCTCTCTACACATGGTAAAAACATTTCTCACTTCTCCCACCACTCTGCTCAGAAATCCAACGGGAGTGCTTCCTCCCTCCCCTGTCTGGGGTAAGGGGGCAGCTCACATGTGGCATGAGTGTTGCAGTTTGAGCACTTGATCAAAAGAAAGAAAGAAAGAAAGAAAGAAAGAAAGAAAGAAAGAAAGAAAGAAAGAAAGAAAGAAAG